>NC_139720.1:97092606-97336857 GCF_964211835.1 Anser anser
TGTGCATGTACCAAAGTAATACGAAACCTGAGATAATTCTTTGATAGTATACTGCAGCCACTATCAAAAATTGTTTTCAAGAAGCTGGGATGAATTCACATCTATTTCAAAAAGCGCAGACAATTCATTTCTGCAGACCCTTTAAGATGAGATGCTCTTTTAAGTGAAACTAATGAAGCAGAACTCTGATGAGTTTGATGATCCTGAAAGTGAGATGTTTTTAGTGCTGACATTATCATTATTAAACGTAGCTGCAATGACAATTTAAATCTGTTCCAAACCTCCTAGATGCTCTTCAACATTAGACACCTTTGTGTCTTGAAGACCCAAAAATGAGCTTACTAGTTGATTATGCTTTAAAGAAAAGCTCTACTTAGCAAGACAGATGCAACCTTCTTTTATCTTAATGATATTGCCTTCCGTGGAACACAAAAGGAGCAACTGATAGCAATGATTGAAACATTTCTTTTAAAGATTTCTAATTTTAGCTGTCCACTAGAAGAAACTCCAAGTGAAGAAACAGGGAGAAAGAGAAATAAAATAAAGAAAATAAAGAAAAAGAAAGAGAAAGAGAGGGAGGGAAGGAGAGAGAGAGAGAGAGAGAGAGAGAAAGAAAGAAAGAAAGAAAGAAAGAAAGAAAGAAAGAGAAAGAAAGAAAGAAAGAATGAAAGAAACAAATGAACCAGCATTGAATAGTGACATTAGTGCAGGATAGCTAGCTGACCATGACAAATGACCTCCTGATGGCCACAAGCACGCAGACAATGAAATGTATGTCCTCGTGTGCTGCTATCAATTCTGTATCAAAATGAAAAACACAAATATTGGTGCAATGTTACCAAAGATACCATCCAAGACCAACTAGAACAACATGAGAAAGATGGCTTTACTTTTTGGTTAGGCAACAAAAACAAACTTGAAACAAGATCGTTTAAAACAATTCTTCTGCTGCTATGTGTGGCTGCTCAATGCTGTATTTCAACCACGCTGAGTTACAAAGCAGCAACCAAACTTTCCCAAAACTGTACTGTAGAGCCTATGGACAAAAATTGCTCCACAATTGCCCACAGCCTGGCTAACTTGAGTGAAAAAGGAAGACTGATGTCCCTGGTTTCCAGTGACACTTCGTGCTGCTCTCACGAACATGCACCTCTATCTATGTTTGCATCAGCAAGTACGCTGAAATCGGCAGTGAGAACAAGAAGGACTTTTTGTCAAAAAATAGTAAATGTTTTCCTCTGCGAGGAACTTTACAGAGAGGTACTAAATTTACAAAAGCAGTTGAAGCAGGTTTCAGTGGGACTTGACAGATTACAGGCTGATGACACTACCGTTACACCCTCAGTGGAAATGTGGTTTGATCTAATTAACAGCAAAGAACTAGAACCACTGAAGAACAAAATTAAAAAACTATTCAAAGACGCTTGGAAGCTTTCCATTTGATAGCCACCAGGACTGATTCCAAACACAGACGGATGGGATTAAACACAAAATAGGATGCAGAGTTTGGGGCAGGAATGGAACATATTCTGGATATCTCAAATCTTCTACGATTAAAAAATGAAGGTCCACATTTTTGCCCCAAACCTACAATTACAAAGTGGATTTGACTGAGCACAATTAATTTAATCATGTGAGTGGAAAATACAGATGTTATGTTAGACAAGACGGCTGACTTAGAAATGCTGGGTTTTAGAACAGATGTGTTGCTGTCCAGCCAACTCAGCATCACTTTTTACACGTTTTTAGTTTATTCATATCGGTTTGATTGAAAATGTGTAACATTGTAGGCGCTAAAATGAAAGAATCTGGTATGCAGAGTTAGATGTAAAACCTCCTAGACCTAACTTTTCTACAGACTATGCAGACCAGGAGTATGTTCTTAAGTTTTAATTAGGGAATCACACTCTTTGTACTTTAGATAACGGGTCTTTTTGTGTTTAAGGATTAAATATGCCCACAAAATGAATCACATCACATGAGCAATGTTTGAGCAAATAAAATACTACATTTGAGTGTTTTCTCCAAGAGACTTTTGCAGAAATAGCCAAAAAAAGTCATGCTGAGGAGAAAAATCAACCCTGATATGTTGGCTGCTGTTGCCACATACAAATTTTCTCTCCACACCCAATAGAGAACACATACCTCAGCCGAACAATTGTGAGCATACGTTAGCTATGCCAATATCCTGTGGAAAGTAACAAAAGGCTTTAACTTATTTTTAACTGAGAGAAGGGCATAACTAAGAAAGTTTGCACTTTATAATTTCAAGTCAGATTTGGGATTACTGTATTTCCCTCTTCGGGAAGTTGTATGATTACTAATTTTATAATTAAAAAAGTAAAAGTTAATGAGGAAACATGTTAACGTCAGATGATTTATGTGCCTATTAATATTACAAGTGTATTGGGAAAAAAAAGGGGGAAAAGGAAAAACCCATTGTGTAATCCAGTTCTGATGAAATGCCGGACAATTTTGAGACTGATAAAATGAGTCACTGCCAACTGACTCAGCATGACAACAGGAGTTCATTGTTGCATTTTGACTGAAGGAAACAAGCAGCCAGTTGGTTTAAACTGGATTCTTTCTTTCACTAAAATGTGATATTTCCACCATCTTCTTTCCCCATCTTCCACCAGCCCCTCTGGTGTCTCCAGTACATACTGCTTTTATTAAGTCCCGTGCTAGTCGGCTAGCACCGCATACAACACACATTAAGCCCTCGGATGCAGCATGTTATAAAATTAACTTAAAAGGCTGGAATACAGCTCTGTTTTTAAGTCCCAGTATATTTATATTTCACATATGGTTTTTGCTAGGCTATTCACAGGGGGGACTATAAAGCATCTCAACATGTGAGGTACTCTTATAAATTCCACGTTGTCCTTAGTTGCACTCGCTGTCCTCAGGCATGGGGGCCGTTGTACTGGAAGCACTGATACTGATATACGTGCTGCTTCTTACATCCACATCTCCCCCTCCCTGCTCAGAGGTTTGGCAGCAGCAGGACGGCTGAATTCAGCTCAAAAACTGGAATTCCTGCTCCTCTCCCAGGCCTTCTGGAGATTGCCTTCTGCCACCCACTGCAACTTCCCTCTGAAGTTAACAAAACAAGGAGAGCTCAGCAAGCGCCAAGGGGCTCAGGACCCTGTGGAGCCCAGGCAACACACCCACGCAAGATATACTGTCCCCATCCCTGAGCTCTCTGAGGACTGGAGCTGTGCCCAAGTGCTTTTAAATACAGTAATGATGTGGATTTATGCTGTTAATACACAGGAGGAACCAAGAGGAAGGCTCACCTGTTGCATAGCACTGTATAAAGTGTGCGCTGTGATGCTGCAAAATCTGGTTTGTGTCTCTTCTCCCTCAATATGCTCAGATCTCTCAGTCTTATCGTTCATTATTTTCTGCTTTTTTGCCCTTAAACTGCTTCTCCTGTAGTTGTCCAGAAACGTGAAGAAACCCTTTTTCTGAAGGAGATTATCCGAGTCTGAAAAGTTTATTAACTGCAGCTTATGAGAGAATCCTGAAAATAAATTATTTTTGAGAAGAAACAAGCATCAAGAAAGGTGCATACTTTTTCAGGCAGCTAAAACATCTCCTGTCATTATAACTTTTTAAAAAGCATATTTTGCCAAAAGCAACTATGCCATGCCAAAAATTATCATGCCAGGAGAAAGAAACTACTCACAACAGAAACACCGGTAGTCAACAAACTGGGTTATATTCCTGATAATTTACCAGGTGACTTTGACTAAGTCAGTCAGTGTCTCTAAATTTGAGTTTATCCATCAGTGCAAGAGGTTACTAATGCCTCCCTATTTCAGGAGGGTGTCTTAAAGCTTAATTAATTGATGTTCATAAAGAACTCACATTCTCAGATGAGAGGCATCAGAGAACACCAAAGTATTATTAATCTCAGGTGCCAAAAAATTATCCCTGCTCTTGCAAGAAACAGCTCTGAAATATTTGTAATTTCTATGGTAGCAATATCCCCAGTTCAGTTTGCAAATGATGAGAGTTATCCAAATAAAATAAATGTCTGGTCATCAGAGTAAACAAAGACATCATTTTAAGAGTCCAATCTAAATTGTAGAGATAATCAATATGAGAATAGCAGTGCCCACAATGAAACCTGTATTAATTATGAAGAGAGTTTATGAAAGAAATTAATCATTATTATGGAGTTCACTGTAGGAATTTAATAGCATGAGCCAATTCTACATGACTCTTATGATGCTTGAGGTCAAATATGCTGAGTTTGAAATAAACTTTAATCTACTCTGAACTAACTTTGTATAAAAAAAGAAAGCTTCTCATAAGTTCCACAGTACTGCCCAAAATAACAAATCTACTCTACCCCATAAGTGCGTGTGGTCTGATATGCCATCCTGAAAATAGATTCTAATGTCTCTCCTCCCCAACTTTTTTTTAATCAGTGCTATAGAAAAACTACATACAGTGATTACAAGAGAAAATTAGATATCAGAGGTAACCAATATGTTTTTATGATATTTTTTTTAACTAACCACTCATCCAAAATAAACACAGCAATGTTTATGGAAATAAAGAAATAAATTATAGCAATTTTAGGTAGCATACCGCAGTCAAATAAATACCGTTTTCTAATAAAACAAACTGGGAGAAACCCTAACAGAACTTAACCCATAGTAACCAAAAGAAAAACTCAGGAGACTTTCTGTTCCAAAATCAGAGTTGTTCTTGAAAGCAAAAGATTAATATCCATTGGTCAACTTGAGAGCTAATCAATTAATCCTTTTTGTTAGATCATAAATTCTCTGGGGAGATACTATGACTGGAGTTGTTGAAAATGCTCAGGGTTGGCTTAATTCCATCTCCAGTCAAGTCAAGTCCCCACTGTCTTCAAAGGGAGAAGAGCTAGACTGATGCTGAGAGCTTTTGAAAAGCCTATCCTTTGCATTTATTTGCTTTTGTGAAGTACTCCATAAAACAAATAAAAGCAGGATTACATAAGTAATGAGCCCATCCTACCTCTGAGGTCCACACGCAGCAAGTACTTTGTGGTCAGAAGCTGACAGAGAATTCTGGGGGAGTTTTGTCCGGGGAAATTTTGTGGGGGTTTGTGAGGGGGAGGAGGTTGTGATGCAGCCAGGTCAAAAAGGCTGGCTTCCCCTACAGGTGCACAGGGAGGCACAGCAGAAATAATACCTTGTTCTTTTCCAAAATATGGGACTATCCGTTTTGGAGGCTATTCATAATGAACACGGAGCTTGCAATACTGTCAGTACTAATCAGATGTGCAAAAGGAAGAATGAACCCTTAAAATATTGCAAGAACAAATGGTCCAATTAAAATAGTCCGAAAGAACTCAGTGGGAATATTTCTCTTAGCTTCCTTTGTTGATGCTGTAGGATTTCTTTGTAGTTGTACAATTCTGCTCACTCAAATTCTCTTGGCAACTACAGACTTCCTTACGTCTGATCTCATCACACACAGATGGCTCATGCTTGTAAAATATTATTTGGGGACGTGTTGGAGTGGCCTGAACATGGGTCACTCCAGCAGCGTAATCTGACTCTAACAGTTTCTCTGGACTCGGATAACCTTGAGTTCAGCCATTGTTTCCCAAACTGTAAAATGGGGAGAGCGTCAACCTGCTCACAAAGCAATGAGAATGTGTGAGCCAATATTCGTACAGCTCTGGAAAAAAAAAAAAAAAAAAAGGAAAAGTGTTATTGCTATTTGGGGAGAATATGAGAGGGTCATGTGGGCTTCAGTTTTATTCTCTTCTCTGAAACAAACACCGACACAGATATAAATAGTGCCTGCAGGAAAGCAAGGGTGAACTGCTTGCTTTTTAAAAAAATAAAATTGTAGCTTTTGCTTGTGAAGTCTGTTTAGAAGAGTTTTGAATAGTTTAATAATTAAAAAAATTCTTTACTTCTAATAGTGTTAACATTTACCAAAGTAGATTTTTTTTTCAGTGGTTTCATAAATTCGCAGTATTTATCCACCAGTTCTGGTTTTCATAACAAGACTGTGGTTTTTATTTTGATCACTGGTTAATTTATTGCTGCAGCACATCATTTTCCTTTTCTTTTGGAGGTTCTGAGGAAAAGTAATTCTTTACAGACACTGTTCAGATGGTATTTTTCAATTAAAACCACTTAAAGCAGAAAAGAACGGTTGTCTGGTGGGGGACTGAAGATCAGAGTTCAATGCTTGGCTCTACAATAGACTCCCTGGGGAAATTTTCAAAGGCACAAATGGCAGGTTGGCACATCACTCCCATGCTTGCTTTAGTGGGAGTTAGTTGCCTCTGAAAACCTCTCTTTCCTTTCCCTGGATTATCCTGATCAAGTCACTAAATCTTTCTGTGTCTTAGTCTGCAGTCACTATAGTGGGAATTACAATATTTTGTTCCCTTCACCTTTTGCTTGACTTGCTCATTTAACTATACGCTTCCTGAGGCAGTGATTCTATTTTACAGTATGTAAAACACCCACACCAGCGGATGGGGCGCTGATCTCATCTGGGACTTGCCTAGTTCTATTGCAATACACAAATGATGTTAATAGTGATCTGGGAATCTGGATAGCATTAATTTAAACTGTTTTCTCGAAGCCCAGGTTATTGTGCCTTCTAGGAGCAGTACTGAACTGGAAATAAAACTGCCAGGATAACGCCATCCATAGAGCAGGTGCAGGACAGGCAAGATGGGGCAAACATCTCTGATATGGCACCAGCAACATGACCCATTCACCAAAAAGTGGGATGAGTAACCCTCTTCATCTCAATCCCTGATTTCTGGTAACTTTCCTTCAGGCCAACCAGAACCACACAAGTCTACATTCTTTGACTGAAACATTACATTTTACAGGAACAAATGTCTGTGCGAGGCGAGTGTGCACAAGGCACAGAAGTTTGTTTCAGCAAACAAATTGTGAATCTGAGTATGTTTTGACACCACAAGAGTACATGTACTGAGCCACCGCAGCAGCAAAAGCAGTTCTGTTTCATTTATCCTGCAAGTCAGGACTAGGCAACACAATTTTTATTTTCAAATGGCAAATGCAAAAATCTCAAAAATGTAACACATGCAACCAATTAAAGGGCAAGAATGACAATACAGTGAACAAATGTGCATGGCACGTAAATTCAAGGCAATTTTGAGCTGCATTTGTTTACCCAAAAAGTGGACTGCCCCGAAGAATTATGTAGGTGAAAATGAGAATTATTTTATCTCCTGAACTTAAATGCAATGTGGCTACAAGTAAAGAAAAATAAATAAATAAATAAATAAATAAATTTCCAGGCACATGCATTAATTACCTAGTAGCCTACCAGGAATTACCAAATTTGCCAGCTGTGATGAGGATAGAGCTCAGTATGTTCCAGAGCTTCGCCACTGAATGACGACGTATTTCAGACACCCAGTAGTAGTTAAACTGGCCTTTGTACTTTTGCCCTACTGTTTAAATGATTCTCTAAGCCATTCAACTTTCTCAATGACTTCTTTATGGCCATAACCAACATAAGTTTTGTGGGCAAATTTTTTTCCACAAGTAAACTCTGCTGAAGCCAGCAGCATTACAGTAGAATTATTTTGATACAATGTATGCATAAAACTTACAGGTATCTTTATGTGCCATAGGCACATTCCCTGCTTCCTTCTCCGTCATCCAGCTTGCATCGTCCGCACACTCAGCCCAGGATGCAATACAAGGCAGAGTTCCTACAGTAGATGTAAATAATTCAAGAAACTTTGTAACTCCTCAGGGAGATTTACTCACAGATCACCTGCTCACAGAGCTTACAGAGATGTCAGAAAAGTTCCAGAATTATTAAAGATCAACAATGGGAAATAGCATAAGAGAATATCAGTATTATTTCTGCACAGAGCTGAAACTGGTTTTGATATTTTTCTTTTTGGATAAATTAACAAACTTCAAAGGGAGCGGTTTAAATTTGCCAGAGAAGAAATGTTGTTTGATTGCTTCATGTACTGGGGTGCTGCTGCAGTCAGATCCAGGAAGAATGACGCACCACAGTCTGACATGGCTTTGATAATAGATAAGTAAACCATAGGATTGCCAAATCAAGAGGTCAAAAAAAAAAACAAAAAACAAAACCACCCAACAACCCACCACCAAAAAGAAAAAACAAAACCAGGAAACAACAAAAACAAAAAGAGCTGCTAAAGCAAATCACACCAACAGAATATGCAGTGCAACATGAACAAAGGAAACCCAAGGAAACCCAAACAACCCCCTTCCCTATTACTGATGGCATGCCCCGTGTCCCACATGGCATCATCGCAAATGGATTCTGCACAGAGGGAGAAAGACATAAGCAAACAGTTCTGCAGCAACAGCAGCCCAGGCAGAACACCACCACTTGCCAACCGAGAAGCCTTGACTTACTGGCCACGTGCCTCCACTTCTGTTCTGCTGATCCACTTCCACTACATCAGTGGCACCTTGAGGTGGGTTTACAAGCACTGGTGACAGAAGCGTTGTGAACGTGACTTCCCGTTTGTGACAATCTTTGTATTTTCCTCCCAAAGGCAAAGCGTACTAAGGACATTCTTTACGTGTCCTGAGGCCAACAGGCTGTCACTTCCTTTACACAACATACCACATATATCTAGGACACAGAAAGGGTTATTTCAGACTTTAGAGGGGACATCTATACCCAGAACGTTTCCAAAATAAGGATGGCAAGTTGCTGAAATAACTTATTTAAAACTTTTTCTCAAGTACAGAGCGATAGAATTGGAGTAAAATCATCTAGAAGGGGTTGGAAACACTTCCTCTTGAAGCCTTAAACATCACTTCTAGTGACATTAACTTGAGCTACATATCCCATCGGAGAGCAAGTGTCAGCAAAGTAAATGCATTAGTTAAAGCTTAATAGTAGTTTGGTGTTCAATATCCTGAAATATTTAATATGTTTTTTCCCAAAGTAAACTGTTATTCAGTTTTAATGAAGACATTAACCTGCTTGATTTGTAAGCTCCTGTGGGAAGTCAGTCTAAAACACTGTCACAAGAGGTAGGCAGAAGTAACAAGAGCTATGACAGGAAATCAAGCACATTTTAAATGTTAAAAAAGCAGCCAGAAAACGAGTCTCAATATGCTCTTGTTTTCTTTTAGTTTTGTTTATTTTTTGGTAATATGATTTCTGCCCTTTAAAAGATGCCAATTAAGGCTGGTTATAACGTCGTCTGCACGTAACTGTGGGTATTGAAATCTATGTGAGTTTTCACCAACTATTTTGTAAACAAGAAGCGGTAGAGCACAGGCTCAAAAAAAAAAAGTTTGGGTCCAAATCTGAACTTTGAGACACTTTTCGGTTGCCAGCATTGCAGAATGACAGCTTTGAACCGGAACCCACTGCGACATTTTAGTCACAGTTTGCATGTCCTGGACCGACTCAGGATACAGGCTGCGCTTCATGGGAACAGCCAGTCTCGGGAGTTTTCTGCTTGAAGTGAGAGTGATAAAACAAGATGAGCAAAAACGGTGAGACCCCGAGCAATTAAAGTGGGTGTGTACTCTTCCTGAAATGCATATTGGTGGTTTGACAAGGGAGACAAGCTGGCTGCCTTGTTTCACAGTAGCTGCGTTCAGTTCATGCTGTCAAGCGTGGATTCTGACACTTAACAGTATTAATATTGCTATTTCTATTGATATAATTAGCGCTTCTATAAATAATAGCTAAAGCTGCCATAGCTAAGTATATTACTGCAATCAGCACCATCAGGCCCTTCTTCGTTACACCCCCTCCTGGAAATACAAGCTGATTGATCTAAACGAGGAGACAGCCACCGAGCAGGGCTGCTGTTTCTCGTGGCCCAGCTCGGAGCAGCTTCCACCACGCAGAAGACTCTTCCCAACAACCACTTTGGATGTGTGAGACTAAAGTTTCTCACCAGTCTTGCACCTGCCAATGTTTGAATGCTATAAATAGGGGCGCCTCTTTTCAGCCACATGATGCAAAAACCTCGCGTTGAGCTCGGCGGTTGTTATTCACACGCCACAATGGGGGAGAAGTCCTGCGAGAGTTTTGGAGAGAAGCTGGACCCAACCTCTAAATTCCACCTAAAGAGCACAAATGGTTCTATGTATTTATTTTACAGCTACGAAACGGGAAACTGCCTAACAAAACAGGCATTGCTGCTTGTACAGAATAATAACAGCGCCTGCTCTTTCAGCCCCAAATTTCATTCTATTGCGCTTAAAACTACCAAAGAACAGCTTTTCTAGTGGCCTGAACACCAAACTCCAGGCACTCCCAGTCTGTTTTAAAGAACTTTGCTGCTGTTTCACTATTCCTGAAAGCCCCGACTTCTACCATAGGGTAAAGCACAGATCGAGCAGCGCTGGTCGTGGAAATAAAACCTCAGTGCCTCGACAGATGCTTGCAAAAAATACAAACAGTTAAAAGTTATCACCCATTTTTGAAACAGTGGGGATTTTCTGCTTTCTTCTTCCATAAAGTGATGTGTGACACAAAGGCTTGCTGAAGGCCAGTGTTTACAGCGTCTGGAAATATAAAGTGCTACGTGTAAGAAAAACAGCCGGCGTTTCTGACCGCAGTTTGTCACAAAAAACCTTTAAAAGTTGGAAATCTTTAAGCTTTAGACCTATGGATGTGCCAAAGGTAGTAAGGGGATTAAGTCATTTGTGTACAGGCGCATTTTTAAACCCTGTAGGTTCTTGCAGCAACGCTACTTGCTAGCTGCAGTACTTGAAAACTTAAAATGGTAAAGAGGATACTACAACTCAGAAGAAGCTTTGAACTCCTGTAATGCTAAGACAGCTCGCTTTGTATGAGGCCAAAGCACTCAGCACTGTGTCTGGCAGTAATATCAATGCCAAAATCATTCCTGTATAATTCCACTGATGTCACTTCAGTTATTTCAAAGAGGAAATTCATGTCTAAGCCACGTTCTGTTTTCTGATGCAAACCCAGAATAACTACAGTGAAGTTTATGAAGTTACTAACACTGGCACTCACTGTCAAACCAAATAGCCAATGGAATAATTGGCACCGAGTCTCTGAAATTACTACTGAGATATTCTACATAACCATAACAACGGCATTTCAGAATTCTCTGTGTATATACCTTTGCAAATATCTGTGATGACAGCACATGAGCATTATTCCTGTTACACAGATAGGAAACAAAGACGGAGCAATTTTCCCTAAAGTCAAATATGCTATTCGTGGCAGAGCTGAGAGCTTCAGGGTTCCAAGTCTTAAACCAGGAACCAAAACCAGTAAACAAGCACTCAGTCTTCAGTGTGCTTTTATGAAAATATAAGAAGCAATAATTGGGTTGGACCCCGTATATGATAGAAAGAAAGAAAGAAAGAAAGAAAGAAAGAAAGAAAGAAAGAAAGAAAGAAAGAAAGAAAGAGAGAGAGAGAAAGAGAGAGAGAGAGAGAGAGAAAGAAAGAAAGAAAGAAAGAAAGAAAGAAAGAAAGAAAGAAAGAAAGAAAGAAAGAAAGAAAGAAAGAAAGAAAGAAAGGAGAAAGGAGAAAGCAGAAGGAATAATTATTTTTTGAGTAAACAGCAAAACAATCAGAACTATCCCCGATGAGAAAATTTGATAACAAAGGGTTATATTTAGGCATTTCTTGAGGCATCTTTCAGGACTATCTGGTAAAATCAGAGTAGAATCTAGTATTTACTAGTATTGATAAGAGCAAGATAATCTACACCCTGAACTCTTTTTTTATTCCGCTCACACTGCTGGAGATACAAAATGTTGGACTTCACAAAGCAGTGCAAAGGTTCCAGAAATCACCTCTGGTTGTGAAAACCTGTCAATGACAACTATTTTGTTCTGCTTCGGGATCGCTCAGTGATTCATCTCGGAGTACACTGCTCATGAAAATTAAAGAACTGGATTTTGTTTTGTTTGTGTTGCTCTGATACCTACGATCAAGGGTCAGCATGACTATGGGAGGATAAACAAACAAAGTTTACTAAAAGCTGCCAGTTTGAGACATTGTATTGTTTTTGTTTTGTTTTTAATACCATAATAATTTGTGCATACTTTCGACAATAGCTTGCCTCTTCGGAGAGTTTAAACTGCTGGTAAGATTACTTGGGCTACTATGCATGCAATTACAGATGAATTTTGATTGTTTAACATTAAGTTGGTACTTTGAACAAATTAAAAATAATTATTTTTCTCCCTAGCATCTTCTATATTAGTAATTCCAGTTGCTCTGGAATCTCAATTAACTAAGCATCCTAAATTCTGTCCACGCTTGGCCAGAGGACAGCCTTTTCCTTCACGGTACAGGTGTGATTATTTGGGAACAGTTTGCAAATCTAAAACCCCACCTTGCTTGAAGGGATTTACAGCCTCACATGACAAACTGTACTGAACAATACTGAGGTCCTGTGAAAAATAAACAAAGAGAACACATTTATTTTCTAATACCGAGATGGAAATCGCAAGTCTTAAGAGGCACCTGGAATTTGACCAGAGTTACCCAGCAAGGATCAAATCCTATTTGTCTTAGTCAGGCAGTCCTGCTGAAATCAAATAAGCCTACAGCACGGATCAGTCTACTAGGGCTATGGTTTAACCTCTGAGGCATGCCATAAATCCTGTACCATAAAATAGGTGCTATGGATTAATTTCTAATCCCAAATTATAACTCCTCGTTGAAGAACTGAAAACCCAATTCGCCTCAAAGATTTAAACGAGGATAGAACCACGCTGAGACCTTTCAAGACTTTACTTTTAAAACATCCAACACAAATATTTTCCAGTATACTAAATTAATGCATTGACAATTAAACCGCGCTGTTCGAAGTAACTGAACAAATCATACACTATGACACAGCATCTTTTTTTTTCTTTCCCAAATTTGCCTGCACATGTAGTCACTAATTTACCCAATAAATTAGTCCCACAAGTGGCTCTCCGAGTCATCAGTTTGAATTATCAAGTTTCTGCTGTATTTCCAAAACAATGCCAGGCATGCATGTGCGTGGGAGGGATGGGACAATGAAGCCAATAGGTGCAGCTGTGGCCTGGGAGGCAGAGGGGTCTGTGCAAACTCTGTCACTGCCTGCTCTTTGACATTGGCGAGTCGTTTCACTGCTGTTTAATTCAGGGTCTTTCTAGCATATAATATTTTAGCTGTGAAGTCACCCCCCAAACATTTGGAAGGCAAAGAAGAGCCTTCGTGAGCTTCACAGAGTCCTTTTCCACTCTCAAACAGATACGTGGGGAGGCAGTCTGGGTTCGTTGCTTTTTTATCTTCCCCACGTGTAAATCAGAAAAAGAATCCAACCTTTACAAAGCAGATTTATGCAAGCACAGGTGAAAAACAGCCTCTGTAAATGCAGAATATTGAATGAACTAGCTGGCACCTTGTGCACCTGGCCTCACTGCTGCACAGGATCTGAGCTGCTCTCTTGTTTAGGTCGAATGCTAGAAGCCCCCTGATTTTAAAGCAGGGGGCTTTGGATGCCATTCCTAACATTACAGCGTTACCATGATATCCTTGGCCAGAAAGATTCCTTTATTTGCTAGCACAACAAACAAGCCAAGTTTTATTTTAAGACTACAAACCATTTTATTTTGGAAGCCACAAGACATCCATACCTTTAACAACTGACTAGTCGCAGATTCTACGTGCTATCAGAAAGTTTTCTTCAGCTAGAAATGAGGATTTTTTTTTAAACACCTACAGATTAAATGATGAGATTTAAAATAATGCTAAAAATCTTCTGTAATGTTCTTCCTGCATTACAAATGGACTATTAAATCAGTGAAGTGCCAATCAAATGCTTTTGTACTTTGAAAGAAAGGTTTAAATAACAAAAGCAGTTTTTCAGGCCTCTCTCTCCCTCGGTAGTCAGTGTCACCTATGCACTAATTACAACATATTTACTCTCTTTTCTAGTAAGATCACAATTGAATAGATTTTCAGAGCACGATTTTTAAGAAAAGTTGCAATCAGAGTCTCGTGGATTCTGGCTCTTATTAATCCAGCTTGTCTAAGAAAAATACAATGTTGTGCAGTAAACTTCAAGATATATGACAGGACTGAATAATAACAGCTCTGGATTCGGTTCCCAGCTTTAAAATCAACTCACTGCACGACCTTGGGTGAACCATTAATTAACTAGGGCCAAATCCTCTGTGGACTAAACACAATGGAGCTAGCCAGTTTGTACAAGCCAAAGATCTGGCCCCAAGTTTCCAGAAGTTTTGATTCAGGCTGGCCAAACACTGGAATTTTCATCCTATGAAAAAAATGCTCAGTTGTGTTTCAGGACAAAAAGTAAAGCTCTCACATCCTTTGTGGAATAAAAAGTCTAAGCAATTCCTTGTGTGTGTGTGTTGGGGGGGGGACACGAAGCTCTCTCACAGGGGAAGGTTTTGTTCACCGTGCTTTCTCCCTGCGAGCAGAAAGTGGAATTGACAGAGGTTGTCAAGGCAGGTAGCCACGAACCATCACTTTAATTTTCTGGTCAGAAAAATCTATTTTTTTTTCCCAGTAAAACTGGAACTTTCCTGCAGAAAACTGCAAGTTTACAAACACCACATTTTCCACTGGGGTGGGAAGGCTCCTTCCAGTCAACTCCGTGTGCTCGGAGCATCCACCGACGGCAGCCCAGCTGCTAAAAACACTCTCACCTCGGAGTTCCTTACAGAAGGGTGACATTACTTTCCTACCATGGGGTTATTTTTAAGTTACTTTTTGTTGCAAAGCGCCCCGGGATCCTCAGATGCTAAAGGGGACGGCGTTTCCACGTTAGCTCCAGCATTTCAGGGACAGGATTTCTATATGGGAGGTGATTTCTCTATGGGATGTTAATTTCCACGCGGGACTTAATTTCGTGTGAGCGCACCTCCCCAGCACTCAGGAAGGCTGGAAGGTATTCAGACTTCAGGACTGTTGTGCAGTTGCAGCGTTTACGTAGATACTTTTCCACCCCAAGCGTTTACTTTGACCCGCGAGCCTCTCTCCGGGCTCTGTGTACCACGGCACCGGCCCCCTTCTCTCACTTTATTAACATTTATCCCTCGCACCTCAGCCCCGGGGCTGCCCCCCCGCGCCCCCCCTCACAGGCGGCGGTTGGAGCCCAACAGCTCGCAGCGCGCTCCCAACGGCTGCACCCCCCCCCCCCTCAGCGCCCCCCCTCCTCCCCGTGGCCCCGCCCCTCGGTGGGCGTGGCCTCGGCGGCGGCCCCGCCCCTACCCGCCCGCTGACCCCGGAAGCGCGGTACCTCTCTCATCTTCCCCCTCAGCGCACCGGCTCGGCGCTTTTCACAGGCGGCCCCCCTCATTGGCCCCCGCACACCCCCGCTGCCCTGCCCCCATTGGCTCCGAGCCCCGCCACTCCCCACCTGGGCCACGCCCCCCGATCCGTGCCCGCCCCCTCCCTGGCGACTAGCGGGGGGATTTTCTATAGGCGAAGCCGCGCTCGCCGGCCCGCTATGCGCGCCTCCTATTGGACCGCACAAACGTCGGTCAAAAGCGTGACGCCTCTCATTGGCCGGCGCGGGAATGATAACAGCCGCCTGGCTCGCTGATTGGCTCCGCCGAGGCGTCACTCTCTGCCGGCAGCTGAGCGCCGATTGGCCACCGCGGGCGCCTCCGCCCTCGAGCAGCAGGTTAGGTTGCGCTCCCCCCCCTTCTACGCATTTCTATTTCCCGCTTTATTTATTTATTTCCCCCCATAAACTTAAATGACCCCGGGGGGGCGGGGCCCGGCCGGCACGGCCGGCCAATGGGAGAGAAGGAAGGTGGGCGGGGGCGTTCTCCCTCCCCTTGGCCAATAGGAGGCGAGCGAGCGGGCCGCGCTTGGCTGCCCGCCGGCCAATCGCGCCGCGCCCTCCGCCCCCGCCCTGGCACGCGGGGGTCGGCGGCGCGAGGCGGGGGGGGGGGGGCGGTTAACGGCCGCGGGGGGCGCGAGGCGCGGCCGTTGGGCGAGGCGGGAACGGGACGGGGGGACGGGGGGGGCGGGGGGCGAGGATCGCCTCAGGCTGCGGCGCCGCGTCCCGGGCGGGCGGGGTGCGTGAGGAAGGGACGCGGGGTTGTTTCCTTCCTGCGGCTGGGCGAGCCCGGCCCCGGCCCCGGCCCTGCAGGCAGGGAGAGAGGCGAGGAGAAGCTTGTCGCCTGGGTGGGGGCTAGTCGGGTATGCAGGGCTTGGTCTGAGACGCTCCGGGCCAGCAGTGGTGGTGGTTTTACTGTGAAGTAATGGTTCGCATACATTGGCCAAAAGCAACCTCACAAAAAGCACCGTCGCCACAAGCACCACGAGGATTCACTTTCTGAGTCTCCAAGAAGGCTTGGACTGCTAGTTCCTTCACAAGGGACCTGAGTGAGGAAAACGTGCAAAAAAGACACTTGATTGCCTAAACCTGATTAAAATCATCATTCAGTCCACCCCCTCAAAGGGAAGGCCAAGACCTTAATATTTTTACCCCATTAATATAAGCACAATAGCAGTAACCCTTGGTGTGTTAGCCGGCACAATCCCCCACACAACCCACATCAGAATAAAGAAAACCTGCTTAGTAACTTTGGTTATTGAGTTTTTGAAGTATCACATGAACATATTTATAGTTTTTACTGTCCTTAAAAACCTCTTACGCTTTGTTTCTGTCAGTTTTTGATTGTAATCCTGTATGCCCATACTGTTTTTTCTGAATTCTGTTACTCTGACCTACCTTCCTTTTTCTGCCTTTTCTTTTTTTGAGGTCAAAGGAGGTTTCATGCTTTAGCCAAACTCGCCTCAGTATATTTCTTTTTTCCTTCCTGTGCACTAGGTTAGTTTAATTTGGCTATTATCATCCCTTTGAAGAACCCCGAGCTTCTTATCTCCTTTTTCTCTTGCAGTCTGGTCTTGTGCAAGGCAGCATAATTCTCCAGTTTCCTCATCCTTGCAGTCAGCTGTTTGCTCTTCTGTCCTTCCTTTTGCATGGACCACCAAATCTGAGGTTATCACCTTAACCCAAGATGCCTCCCACATTTGTATTCGTATCCCTCTGTGGGAGCCATGTGGGGAAGAGCCCCCCCTTCCAGCTGGTTTCTCCATCTCTCACATCAGAGTTTGCCACCAGTGTTTTCCAGGAAATGACCCCATTGGGTTCCTTCCTGCACAACTGAGCCTCCTGGTGCCATCAGCTCAGGCGATTCTGCTGCCTGTCTGCACATCTCCTGCCTGGATGGTTGATTCTGTACCAGATGCTGGGAGGGTGCCCAGCTCCTTTTCTCCTTTCATCACGCCCAGGACTTCAGCAGCTCACACTCCCTTAGAGCATTATTTTACACCATTTCTGAACACCAGACAAGGCCACCTCTCTTCCCCAGCCCCTCACTATACTCCCTGAACAAAGGATTGCCTTTTTATTTATGTTCTGGTCATGTGGGTCACCCCACATGAACCTTCGCTCCACTTAGAGCCCACCCTTTATTTTTTAGCCCATGTAACCCTTTTTTATTCTGCAGGGGGGTTACTTATTTATTTATTGTAACAGGAGTAATTAGTAAGCAAATTACAAGTGGCATTTAAAGAAGGGAAGGAGCCCCATCAAACTCAGCTCGGTATTTTACTGAAGTACTTGGGTTTTAAACACTAGCATAATCTGACTATATAACTACTTAAATGTAAGCATACGCCAGAGTTCTTTGCTGAATCAAAGCTTTAATTTTCTTCCCATTTTCCTGTGGCCTGTTCTGCATATTTAAGCTGAGAGTGTGTGGAGTAAAACTCTCAGAAAAATAATTTCTCTAGGGCATATTCTGTTTGATAATGTCATACCTGGAACTTCATCTGGGCTGTCAAAACAATGGCGCATGACAGTAAAACTGAGCACACTTCATATACATAAATCTTTCACAGTCTGTAACTAAGTGTCTAGAATGAGCTGAAGGCTCCTCTAGCTGAGTTATTTTTCTAAATGAGAAATTATGTGACCGTTACAGCAGATAACCTCCCAGCTAGTAACTTGAGGTAACAACAGGTATAGGTGATAATATGTGGACACATGATGAGAGGGCATACTGCAGAAAGATAGGTAATTCTACAGAGGCATGGAGGAACAGATTCCTCTCCTTGGACAGCATTTGTTGCCCACCTCAGATCACAAGGCTCTGTTTCTGGTAGGAATAAGATCTGTTTCAGATGCCCAGCAAGGTATTGGTGATTTGCTGACACAACTGGGGAGGAATGTTTCTAGGGGTGATGCAAGTCTGCTTCTATTTAATGCTGTCATTAATGACTGTGGGATAGCACAATTAAATTTTGATTGAAAAATTATGCTCGAAAATGTTACAAACCTCTCCGAGAACATCGTTATAATGCAAGCCGACTGCATTAAACAGATGAAGTGTTGCAACCAACAGCAATTCTACTAAATACCAGACTAAGCATGATATAGAAACAAAACTATAGGAACAGCTGAGGAATTTCCTCCTGAAACAGGGATAACTACGGAGGCAGAAATATTCCCGAGGAGGATCCAAGAGGTCAGGCTAGACCACAACTGAAATACAAAGCAAAGGTTAAAAGAGCAAATCTCATTCTAGGGTATACAAACAGGAGTCAAACTAAGCCCAGGAAGAAGTAGTTCCTCTATACTCAGTGCCAAGGAAGCCTCAGCTGGAACTCCGTGTTCGGTTTCAGACACTGCATTTAGAAGAGACTCTGAAGATCAGAGACAAAAAAAGGTTTGAAGGGAGAACAGTAAGAGACTTAGAAAACGGGACCTATGAAAAAAGGACAGAGGAACAGGATTTGTTTAGTCTGGAAAAGAATGAAGAGGGGAACATCACAAAGTTCTTGAATTAAGTAAAATCACTGAAGATAAGTTGTTCTCCAAATCCACTGGGTCAATACAAAAAGTAACCGCTCTCATTTGTGGCAGCATTTTTGCTCAGATGTTGGGAAAACCTCCTAAGGGTTCCGCACTGTAATGGCATCCTTGGAGGCCGTAGTTTCCCCAGTACTGAATGCTTTAAAAATTACATCAGACTGGGGCCAACCACTTTGTCTGGACAATTGTCCAAGTCAAGGAGGGAAGATCTCAAGTGGCACACTGCCTTGGTGGGAACTGCACGACTGGGAGAAAGCAAACCAAAAATCCACGTCTTTTGGCAACAGCCAGCAACTTCTGCTTTACCTAGGGACAGGATGGTGTCAGGCAGCTCAAGGGGAGCACAGTGCTGCTCCAAGCAGCAGCAATTTCCGTCCTCTGCTTAGTTTAGGTAGTAAATAGTCAGGGCACCACCTCTGGGAGGCTACCAGGCAGCAGCTGTCAGATACTGTCAGCTATTGTTCCTGCAAGATCTTTCAGGTTTTTCCTAGCATTGCAGTTTTATGAGCAGGGATTTCACCAGAGGAGCGTTAAAACAAGAGGCCAGTTTCCCACCTGTAGCTTTCCCTGGGGCTAAGGCTCTACAGAGCAAGCCAATAGAGTTGCACGCAAATCCCTCTATTTATGGAGTCATTTAAAACAGATCTTAAAAATAAGTTTTCTGGTCACACAGTACAAAGATCGGCAGGCTTAGAATCTTGTAAGCAGCAACATCAGAACAGGTTGCATTTTTGTAGTAAATGTGTGTGAATATCAAATTCTATATAGTTGCTTACCACGTTTAAGTTTTGGGGCCCAAATTTCTTACCTTCATTGACAGGAATGAAGAAGTAATCTCTCGTCAGGCAGAACTCACAGTAAAAGCATAAGAAGTTTAATTTATTACATTCTTACAATATGACTTCATTCTTGAGCATTCTGTGACAATCTGGCCTAATATTGCACTGATTCAGACAATAGAGCTGTTCTATTGTACTTTAATGACTGGAAATGTAATTTGCTTCCTGTTTAATATTTAAGCCAGCAATAATACCAAAAAGGCTTATTGCTCCTAAGAAAAGATGAAAGGGGCATAACTCTTTAGCTTTTTTGTGTTCAAAATTTGACCTACTTTAAAAATACTAGAAACTCATGGGAATGGCCTTCAGAATTAAAAATACCAATATAAGATTGTTGCTTGGGAATTTTAAGATACATCACTTCCAGCTCATTGAAAAGCAGAATTTCCCTCCCAAGGGAAATCCAGATGATTCAAAATTAATTTTTGTCTTGAATTACTGAATTAGCAGAGTGTTTTTCCACAGAAAGTAGACTTAAAAGAAAAAAATCTTGAACTTTAGAAATATTTAATTCAGGCTTGATGACTAACCCGAAATCTTCCAGTCTGGCTCATTTTCAGATCAACCTATGCCTGCTCTAGCAACCCTTACGTTATCAGTGCTTTGGGGGGCTTTCTGTTGTCCTCACAGAGGGGAGGACTCCACCTCTAGCCCACACTGCCCATAAAACTCTTGAGTGGTAAAGAAAGAAGACGGATTTTGGTGAACACATGAGGAAGACAACTCAGGAAAGCTAATCTGTGGAGGACAACAGCACGATCGTGCATTGTGTGAACTACTACAACAGCGACAGATGCAGTGGCTCAGATAGGGATGCAAAATCAGAAATAAAACAACTTGAATGCAGACCAAAGTGACTAAAACGTGATTGTTACATGAGGTTCAGCTGCAAGCCTGCCCCAACCATTTCAACCCTAAAGGACCATTGCCTTTTCATTTGGTGCCACCGCACATCCCGTTACACTGTTGGACAATACCGCACGCACAGCTCTGCCACATCTCTCCTCTTCCTCTGCCCCTTGTCTCCTGCATGAGTCCTCACCTTGAGGGCCACGTTCCTCCTTGCTGGCTGACACCTTCTGGCTGTCCCCATGGCAGGACCCAGCAGGTCGTGTCAAACACCTACAAGGCAAAAGAGAAACCAGAGTGATCTGAAGCTTCCTGAAATACCTTAGGGACAGAGCCATTGCTAGTACTTCACCAGTTAGGAGCGGTACCACCATGCAACTCTAAAGCAGATAAACATACTGCGTTAAGCCACTGTCATGCTTCCACCTGACAGTTGGAAAAGTGGATCTTTTTGTGAAAGTGTTTTTTTTTTTTTTTAAAACATCCGCTTGGAATGAATATTGGTAAATGTATGTAAAATACAACAAACCTTTCACAAGTAATTCTGTGCAAGCATCTATCATCAGGCCCCACTAACATCAGGTATCACTGGAAGGAAGATGGAAAGAAGATATTTTTGAATGTTTTTTTCACTTAGTTTTATAAATAAGAGGGTGGCATCTCTTTTTAAGCCATGACATTTTGACAAACAATGATGCTTTGTGTTACCCTCTGGTGAGAAGAAATGTGAGCAGAATGGTTTCAGGCTATCTGAAAAGCAGCTTGGGAAGGAAGACTGCTGTGTACTATTCCCAGATCAGTCATTTACTTGCTCCATGTATTTGGATAAGATATTTAGTCCTTATCTATATGCCAAGGTTGTACTGCTTTGCTTTAACTGTACCAGATCAGTAAAGCTGTACAAACTCTAGTATTAACACAACTATATTGGTATTAAAGTACTTTTATCAGAATAATGTGTTCATGTGGGCAAAGGGAATAATCTTACCACTATAATGTACCTTTGTACCATTATAACTGCTGGCACAGCGGGGAGTGGACTGTTATAATGCCAAGATAAAAAGATCTCAGCCCTCACCAAAATACTTACACCTAGTGCTAATATTGTGCATAGACCACCTCTGGTGTCTCAGCTTCCCCAGCTGTAAGAGACTTGTAGTTTGTGCCTTACAGGGCCGATGAGCCTTAATTTATATCTGTAACAAGGCTTCAAAAGTCTGCATGAAAGGTGACAGGGTTTTTTAGCCACTCAATGCTTTTTTTTTAAAAAAAATCAAATTTCTAAGAAGTGTTTGCAAGAGATAGCTGTGCCCCAAAACATGTCATAGCAGAGCAGTTTAGCTGGGCTTGCCTCATTTTTCTGTGAACATTCACATTACATTTAACTCAGACTTCTGACAGCTATTTCATGACATATTGACTGTGAAACCATCCCTATTATTTCGTGTATTAATAGGGAAATCCACTCCTCTACTTCTCCGGCCTTCAGGGACTGGCTTTTCCCTCCCACTGCCATTAGCCTGACAAGCAAGAGTTAAATCAAGGGGTACAAAAGAAAAAAAAAAAATCTTTCTCGAGACAAACATACAATAGGGGTGTTTTCTGTGCTGCTTTTAGCCAAAAAATCCGGGAGGGGGAAAAAAGTCAAGAGGCTGCCACCTGTTGGGAGAAAGGAGGGAGAACATGAGAGCCTCAAACCCTGGCAGCACCTGACAGAAGTTGAGCAATGTTGGGCTAATTGTTGGTGTAAATGACATCAGCATTTGGCCTGCGATCAGTAGCTTCTCTCCGAATAATTTAGTAAGTACAAATATTAAAAAATACTTGGAGTTAGACATTAACCAGATTAAATGTTTAGACAGCAATAGTAAAATGCATTTGATCAAACTTTATGGACTGAAACTCAAACAGTTTTATTTAGTAATAATAATGGGGATACTGATGCAATTCTTAGTTAATCAAGAGGGAAAACTCAGAAGCAACAGTCTTTTGAAATGGAAGAAATATCATTTCAAGGGCAACTCCAAATTTGTTCACTAAAGATTTCCTAATCCATGAGCCCATTCTAATCGCTCCTTTCCCACAGGCACTCGTTCTGAGTGCCAGGGCCACTGATGTTTTCTCCAGGTTCACTGTCCATTTGAAAGCCGTGGAGCTGGATGCTTTGCAGCAGACTTTCCAGTGCATCTTGCATCCCACACAGCTGCTCAGCCCTGCATTGACTCAGCTGTCTGCTACAGTGAATGTGAGGCTCTGAGCAAACATTAATGGGAAAACCTTGGACCTTCAAGGGTCCCAGGAGATGCCTACACAGAAATGGATGCAGAAGACCAGGATCCTCTTTATTGTCACGCTCTAAAGACTTATATGCCTTTGTTTTCCAAACATCTAAGTAGAACATAACCCATACCATATACGTAAATGCCCCCATCTACTTTCTTCCAAAACATATAGTGTTAAAGCAAAGTTCAAGGACATTACAACAGAGTCCCCCTTTTTAGGACAGAGCTTGGGTCCAGGAATTCTGTTAAGCTGTAGGAAAAGCGAGGCCTTAGAGGGTTCCCCTGGATTTCAAGTGCTGGAGCCTTCCCACCAGGCCTGCTTTCCAAATCACCTCCACCAGCATGGAGCTCCAGCCCAAAGCTGCTTGCTTGTGTCTAGGGAGGGGATCACATCTGGCTTGAATTTAGCATTTGCTGTTTGTTAGCACTCCAAAGGCTGTTTAATTTATGTGCAGCCTGCATGTGTGCACACATGTGTGTATGTATGTATTAAAGAAGACAGCTGGTTGCATGCAGGCAAGGTTGACTGTCACCCCGAGGCAAGAGGCCCATGGAAAGCAGGGTGGCCGGTGTTGCATTATTGCCCTTTACAATTCTTTGACCTCTGCTTGATATATTTTTCCATAACCCTAGGCAGTGAGCTCTCTGTGGGTGGGAACTATCTGTGTGTTATTGTCTGTTAAATGAGGCCCTTGTTGTGGAACAGTTTCTGAACATCACTGCTAGGCAAATAATGCCAACAGGCAAGGTGGCCAGCATCTGTCTTTTCTGGTCCACCCCAGGCAGGGTGGGTATCGCCTGATCCAGGGGAAGCTGGCCTGCAACAGGAACAAAAAGCTGTTCCTTTAGAAATATGCTGACACCAGCAAAGCACGAAAGCCACAAGTCCCAAGAGCAAGAATGATACACAACACGTGAAGCAATAACTAGGGTAGCAGCTCACAAAGGTGACCCACAGACCTTCTGAGATGGACAGTTGGGAGCCAAGCAAGCACAGCCTCGTGCAACAGCATGAGATAGCACTCTGCCCAGGCATAGCAGAAGCACATGGAGTCATTGGAGTTAGCCCTTTCAGTTGCTGCTGAGCTTATTGCTAAAAAGGAGCAGTGCTAGCACATCAAGGTGATACCCAGGAGACTCATACCTACATTTCTGACCCTGTAATATTTCTTTGTCCTGCAGGAATTGAAGTGTCTTTTATACACTGAGAGAACTCAGTGCTTTTCAATGGAGTTTGCACTGTGGGGCAGAAAATAAGTGTAGAACAGAGGAGATTTTGCCTTCTTCACAGTATCCAGTATGTGACAGTGCTGTCAGGATGTTTATACACAGGTGCTACTGTTGTTCAAGTGAGTGACAGTGGTTGCAACATGCACCATGAATGACAACTGAAATTCAAAGCTATACCAGTATAAAGTTGAGAGGCCCTTAGCTCAAAGTAGATGTGACAGAGGGCCTGCAGTATTCCCTGATTCTCTGGGAATAACATTTATATTTTGCCATGAAACTGTGCTTCAGAATGCAAGTCCTTAGGGTTACTAGGGAGGCACTGAAAGCATCAGCTGAATGTACCTGATGCAGTATTGCCTGACTGCTTTTTTGGCCTCTGAGGCTTTAGACTGGGGGGAATTACAAATATTGAGTTCCTCTCCAGGGGACATTAACTCTGGAATATAACGCTAGGCATTAAATTACAAAGCATACAATCACTTCACTGCTAACCAACTCATGCTTGTACCAGAAACCTCACTTAATCCTCACACCTTCCCCAGTCCCACAAACTCCTGTTGCCTTCTATTCAACCATCCAGTTTAGTTTGGCAATACATGAACCCTTTTTTAAGTGGTGTCAGGACAAAAAAACGTTTGTCATTCTGAAAATTGAAAGTAAAAAGATTAAAATATTGAACACTAAGTTGTGTATTATATTTTTATAAACAAGACTTGATTTTCACATTTCATTAAAAATGTACCTTAAAAATTAGATTCAAGACAATCAATGTCTAGTCTACTGCACCATCAAGATAAGAACCCAAGATGTTTTTAAAGGGTCTGTCTGGTGTCCTGTAAAGTTTAATGTGATTGAAGGGCCCTGATCACGTAGAATCTTGTTCAAGAAGCTGGAAATCATGAGATACAGGTACTGCTTTGTTGTGCTGTCAACTTGCTGAGAGTCCTTGGACAACTGGCTCATGTTGTCTTTTTCCATCAGAAAGCAGTAATATTTAAAACTTCTGCCTACAGTTAAGAGCACGAAGCAAGTAGAATAGAGCTGTTAACTCATATGCTATTTTGCTAGCATTACTCTGGGATAAACAATGAGAATTGCAATTACGGGCAGGGTGAACATTACCATACCTGCAATAATGGAATAAGATTGCACCGAGTATTAAAGCTAGAGACCTATAAGTGTTAGCTCTCTTACCACTTCCCAGAACAAGCTCACCTCCGTTCTCTGGACAGCTAACAGCACACACTGCATATAGTGACAACGCAGAAGTGACAGCTCTCAGCCTCTGCTCACTGCCTCACTTACGTTCACATTAGGATATGACCTACAGGGTTGCAGGGGCATCGTGTTGCCTGACTGCTGGATGATGTCAGCCCCAGTCATCTATGTATCATGGCTCTGGGGCACTGAATCATTTCCTTTTTTGTGCCCTTTCTGTTGGAGAGGATCTGGAAGTAAGTGCTTTCACCTTTCATAGCCCCTGGCTAGCTGTATCTGGCATGGGAACCCATCATACTGAGCAGGCTGTGCTGGAACTTCCCATTTTAACCGTAAGAGCTTAGAAATTATGGTGCTGCCATCCCATCTAGTGGAGGGATCAGATTAATTCATCAGCTGCTTGTTGCTAAGTAAGCACATACTTCTGCTGTGACTAGGAGCAGAGCCACCAGCCTGGTCAGGATATAAGCAATCCACACAATGTGCTCACACATTGTTGAGTGACCTGGTGTGGGACAAATTGGATGCACTTTCTGGCAAGAAAAAAAAAGTCTGAAAGTTTACACTGACATCCAGTAGCAATACCTGTGTCAGAAGACCAAGTCAGGAAGTCAATCTAATAGTTTGGGAGGGATCGCCAACAGAAATCCAGCTCTGCAGCAACGCTTCACTAACCAAGAGCAATGGGGAAGTGAGGAATCTATTACTTGACCTAGGTCTTCGTAGCTTCTCTCCTTGCCCCCACACAAATGCAGCTGTTTTCAACACATCTTCCTGTCAGCTCAAGAAAAAAAAATGTGAGCCTCAGCCCTTTCCATAGCTGTGGAAAAACTGGCTGAAGCCATTTGCACCGGGAAGGAACAGCTAGCTACCCCTGACTGCAGGCAACAGCTTTGCTGCTGCAGGGCAGGAACATGAGAAACAGCTGTAGTTTCTGAGCTGCTGCCAAGAATTAAAACTAATTAGCCATTTCGAGGCTAGCATAAACACTGGTTCTCTTTGAATCCTCCTACAACCTTCATAAGGGTCATGATCCACCATGGAAGAACTTTCACCTACTTCACAGGCAGGATGGGGAGGGAGAGATCACTCCTTCCTACACGGAAGAGACTGTAGAGCCAAGAACTGTTGTGTTTTCCTTCCCTGAGCAAGGGAACTGTCTCCTAACAGGTCAGATGAGCAGGGCACATTACAAAAAATCTAGCACTGGAAGAGTAAGCCGTCCCTGTACCTGTACAGAACATTATTTCGCCTGGCACTAAGGAAACGGAGTGGGGGAATATCTGTAATGCGTCTGATAGAATGAGCCTGCATGACTCCTCGTTGAGGATCACCTCTACCAGCCTGCGGCCTCATTCCCCACCACGGACCCCCCCGTGCAGCCACACAGTGCAGAGCTCTGTGCAGCTGCCCTGGGGCAGGCAGCTGCTATAGGGTGACACAGGCTGGATTTTGCCATCCTGCAACTTCGCATGTGCTAGGATGAGAGGTAGTCAGTTTTGAACGAGAAGTCTGCAGAGGCTTTCTAATCTATCATTCATTTGATGAGATCCCTTCAGGTTTCCTCTTTTAGAGGTCTGTGCGCTCTAGCCCAGCTTTTCAGACAAGAGGAGTCCTTAGAGCCATCACTCTTGCTGGGGAACAGCTTTGGGGCAAGTGGGCACACAAGATAGGGGAGGGTGCCCCCATCCTGGCGGGTTATACACTGCAGGTAAGGATCAGACATCACTAAGGCAGCATAGGGCTAACTTACTTCCACAAAGCACATGGAAACAGGTTTTGTAGATCACCCACAGATTCCAGCTAAAGGTTTGCTAATGCAAAATAAGCAGCATCTGATTTTGTTCTTTCCCCTCACCCTCACATCATAATTAGATCACCAGTGAGTTAAATCATCATTTCTTTACACAACAAGAATACAATGCCTTCTGCTATTGATCAGTGCCTCCAGCTCGTGCACGCACAGCCCCATATCCCATTATTTCCAGTGGTACAAAAGTGCTGTCTTCAAAGTGCACTAGATGGCAGTGTTCCTTTTGAATCACTGCAGAGCCACCGATCCACCATGATCACTCGGAAAGCAAGGCCCTAACATGTTGGCATTGTCAATTCCAGGGTATTCTTCCAAAATTTGGGCTGCCAACCCTTGTGGCGTTCTGAAATGGAAGATTGCCTCCTCGACTCCCTTCTGCTGTCACCTCTGGGCAAGCCTTCTTCACGTTTAGTTGTCCACTATTGCTTCTTGCTGTTGAGCCCTCAGAGGTAGGGCTGAAGGCAAGGATGAGTTGTGCTTCTGCAGCACAGGACTCATAGGTAGCTTAACCTTATTCAGGCTGAGCTTAAAAGTCACAGCAACTCCCCCATTGCAAGCTTTGATCTGTTGTCTGCATCGATCCTTGGGATTCTTTGGAACAGACCGTGCTTCCTTCAGGTATCAGTATGAATTTAGAACATTAAAAGAAACACATTTGGCTTTCAGGTATGAAGTGAAGGGTATTTTTGCTCTGAGATGCTGGAGGTGCTCTGAATCAACACACCTCACCAGGGCAATACCACATCAAGACACATGTTGGGAGAGTCATTTTGATAGCATCATCTCAGGTTTGAACTTGCTGTCCGCTCACAGGGGGTTCTTGACACATTCATTAGCATTACTCACCTCTAGTGAGAAATTTAATTTTAGCCAGCTGTCTCCACTGTGCAGCTCTGCCCCCTTTTGTGCCGAAAGGGAAGCTTCAAGCCATTCTGCAGCTGTGCTTTTAGGAGAGGAAGCAGCTCCAAAGGAAACAGTACTCTTCATCTGATCTTGAAGGGACAAGGGTGGAGAGCAGCCCAGCAGAGGAAACAGAAGATGAGCAAAGCAGTGCTCAAACTGCCTGGGCTGAATTCTACCCCTCATAAAGCAGGGAAGTTGTGGAAGGCAATTTAGGAGGGAAATTTGATAAGTGTTAAACAAATCCCAAGTGGCTGAATGACAGAAGTCCTGTCACCCTCAGACTCTGCTGGGAAGTTGAAGGTAAAATTGCTCCCCTGGTGATCAACCCTTGAGAAGCCCCAACACTGCATTTGCTGGGTGCCATACCCTGCCAGCAGCCCTGTGCTACGCTCCAGATAAACCTCACCACTCTGGAGCTGGCAATCTACATCCTGATGCTACGCCTCCGGCTCCCTGCCAGTTGCCATCTCCTGCAGCCTGGGGTTACGGTGTCATTTTGGTGGCCAAACATACCGGCCCCTGGGGGGTAGTTTCTGGTGGCAAACCTCGCTCGTCTCCTTTGCCAAGAGAGGGCAGCATTCTCCCTCGGCTGGGAAGGCAGGGGAGGAGGGAGCCGGCTGGCCACAGACTTTCCAGGAAAAGGCATGCTTTATCAGATGGCATTTTAGAACAGACATTCATTTCAAGACTTCGTGCATCTGTTTAGAGAGATGCCAACTGATTTACACCTTGGGGTCACCAAGGACACTATCCTACCCATAAACAAAATCTGAGCCCATCCTAGGCTTGCCACCCCCAGCTACCCATGCCTGCCTTTATCCCAGCAAGGTGTGGCAGTCTCCTGGAAGCGAGCATCCCTGCCCAGGTGGTGGCACAGCACCAAAGGGAGCAACACCTCTATTTCAGACTGGAAAGTAATGCTTTTAGCTTCACCCTGCAAGGTGGTGCTGGAGGGGAGGCATGAGAGGAGTAGTGGGCAGGTACTCCACATTTCTTACTGTCTTATATTTGTATGTAAGCAATGCTAAAACTGGATTTGGGAAGCAGACAGTGGATGGAAATAGAGGAGTCCAGCATCTAGCAAGTGACTTGCATACCAAATGGAGACCTCTGCTTCCCAGAGCTGCATCTCCTTCAAACAGCCATCTACATGATCTACTGAGGATGCCCATGGAGGCTCTCATTGGTGCCTGCAGTTTATTTCTGGCAGTCTTCAGGCACTGAGCTTCTGATGAGCTCAGAGGAAGTGTGGTGCTGTTGAAAAATCCTGCTGTTTGAGTTGTGCTGCAGCAAGGGAGAAAGACACAAAAGCATTTCCCTGCTCAGGTTCCACCTGCAACAGGTGAGAACTCAAGAGGAAATGCAGATAGCTACTGCTGCACCATTTCTCTAAGCAAGGGAAGTGACTGATCACAGAAGGGTTCCCCATTCAGAGAACTAGCACTCACTTGTAGAGTTGGGGGAGAAAAAAAGAACAAGCCCATGCTGACAGATGTGCCACCAGCATTTCACTTCAGAGCTGCTGTGGTATGCTTATTATTGGTCTAATTAATGAGCTTGAAAGACTAGGAGTCACAAGGTTCATATGTAAAACAGATGGTAGACAGGACATCAATACAGCTTTTAGATTGTGCTGGAAAAAAAAGCAGAAGCTTTCTCTTGAAATAATTTCTGAGCAGCATTTGATTTACAGTTCTGATGCAGCACACTACTTATACTGTTGCAAACATTTAAGAATGAGGTTCTCACTGAAGTTGAATTTAACTACAGCAGTAGATGAGGGTGGCTTGAATCAAACGCTGAGAACATTACAGCGCTGTGCAAGATAAGTAGGTCTTATTGCTAGCTCCACTACTGACCTGACAAGCCATTTCACCCCTGCCCTTCTGCCAGCCTTATTTAAAAAGGGAAATACCTTCTCTTTATAATTCCTGGCAATACTTTTAAACTACATGTTATTAACTATCCTAGCAGACAGAGGGAAAATTGAGGACTGTTAGAAGTTCACATCCTTCAAATTCTGAGCACTGCAATATTTAAGCTGATAAGTACTTTTCACCAACTTCAGTAGAATAATTTCAAAGAAAAGTTAAACTGAGCCACCATGGACTGGTGCACTCAGACACTGCATAGTTCAAGTCACCTCTGACTCAGTCTGGTCCTTCCATAAGCCACAGGGAAGGAGAGAGGCCCTGAAGACACAGTGAAAGCCAACAAGTTGGCATTTGTCAGACTATAGCTGACCAATCCTTGTCTAAACATACTTGGGGACAGTGCCTAGTGGATAAATGGAAGATGGGCAGAGCTCATGCCACAATACCCATTGGAGTCAAATCTAAACAGCTGGATGGATCCAAAGAGCACTGAAGATGTTACAGATAGACACGTCCTAGCCACTAGACCATGTGCCCAAAGGCCAAGCACCAGTTTGTGCTCTGGCTGTTGGCTCATAGTCACATCTCCATCACAGCTGGACACTCCTACTCCTGAAAGTATGTGAACACCAGGGTGGGAGAACATGCTGCACTTCCACTTCCATTTAGTGTAACAGGCTTGGCTGTCAGCTTCACCATCACCGTGACACTGGTTGCTGGGTTTAAGGATGAAGAGAAAAATGTGCTCTCCAGGACAGAGGCCTTTAACAACTGCAGTCAGTGTTCCACAAGCCCAGCACTGAGCTGGAAACCACGTAGTGAGAGTTTAGCAAAAGCTTGGTGTGGTCCATTGACCAGAGCTATTGAAGGGGTGACTGCTGACTGAAAAGCAGCCAGGGACATTCAGAGCTCGGTCTCATAAGAAACCGGGCAGGAGCAGAATAGCAGAGTGCTGTTCATGTAGCCTGTGCCTGCCAGGGCCACAGGGGATGCTGGATGTGCTCTGCACTCCCGGTGAGGAGGGGGAAAACCCCATGCTCAGCCATTTGTCTTTACCTAAAGCTCTGATCCTGACTGATTTTAGCAGAAAGATGGAAGAGACTCTCCACACCCAGCAATTAACTTCTGTACCAGTTGCTGCAATGGTCAGAGCAGAGGTCATCTGACATGCTCACCTCTGGTGAAGCATTGAGAGTAGCATGAGGATTTGCAGCTCTCAGACTTATTTCTGTGGGAAGCAGAGACATTTGGCATGCTAAAAGCAAATGGGATCAGTGGTTTTCCTGTATTTCTTTAAAGTACTAAAGGGACCAGGTTCATTCAAGCCACAGGAAGGCACATTAATATCCAATGAGCTTTTGGCAGAACGCAGAAGAGCAGTGGAACACTTGCCAGAAGGCTTGCAATGCAGAGACTTGGGACTAGGCAGATCCAGTAATAGGCTGGAGCACCTACAATGGTAATTAGGCAGAAGTGCACCGCTCAATACCCCTTCCCCTTTCTCACCAGCCCTCCCCAGTCTCTTTGCTTTCCTCGAGAGAAAAGGAGGATAATACATACCTTTAGCCCAATTCCACAAACCAGAGATCTTCATAGTGCTGCTTGTATGAAGCCATGTGCAAAAATAAACCCCTCCAAAGACAAATCTGTCCTACTGCCTTTTCCACAGGAGGGATGAAGAATGAGAATAACACAACTGCATCCCTATGTGGGTGACACTTGAACTTGCACATTATGGATTTCCAAGCTTGGTTTTGCTTTTTTGTGTACCTGATTGAAGCACTTCTGTGCTGTGTTCCTGCCTCACCCTGACCAAGGCAAAAGTAGTAAGCTTTCCTCAAAGCACCCTTCAAGTCTGAATCCCCCTACGTCATGGGAAACTACTGTGACCACAAGATATTCTTTTAGGGAAAATCATCTCTGGCTACATTGAAGGAGAACAATTGCTTGCATACTTCATGTAGAGATAACACACACCTGCATTCAGCAGAGTATCTAACAGCAGTGCATGTGTAGGATGGGATCCATCCTTCTGTGGGATCATGTTGGGACCCAGATGAAGAAATTGTCCACATTTCTTTTAAAGTCTCTCTTTCACTGCATTTCTTTCCATGTCTCCCACCTCCTGACATCTTTTGGTTTCCTGACCTGAGACAAACCAGCCCAACCCTTGAGCCAACACACCTGCAGGAGCCGCATGCTCAGCTCAGTGGTGGGAACAAGCTGCCAGGGAGGGGCAGCACACAGCATCACTGATGGTACCCCCACACAGGGGAACCCCAGTTCTCAGAGCAGAATAGAAGATAGACCTGACTAAACACGGTGACTGCACAGGCAGGGCAGAGGGCTCACTCACCCCAGTGCTTCCTAATTGCCAGGATTTCAGCAGCTCCTTCCTGACCCTCACTCAACGAGCTGGTTTCTGTAGATTTCATTCTGTGCCCTTTGTCTCCCCCCTCAGATGCTGCACAGGGAGGCTAAATCTAGCCCAGGTGCCTGGGCTGTGCCCTAAGGGCCACGGCAGCTGAGCACTGCAGCACCCAGCTCCCCTCCTGCATCTTGATCTGCACAGCAGGGAGCCACAGAGTCTGGTGACTAAAGCACAGGCTCGGGCATGGCTTTCTGCTGCCAATTTCAACATTGACATCTTGTGTTATTAACTAATGCTCACAAACAAAAAGGACATCGATGGTTTACTGCTTAAGCACACTTAGCACTTAAAAGAGAAGGTTATTCTCTCAATGAGTGCTCCTGGCATTTAACATATCAGCCCTCTGCAGTCTCTTATTTAGAGAGATTTCCTTACACTTTGTTTTCACTGCCTCATCTTTCATTGTAATTACACAAGCTCACATTAAAAATAGGGTATCTGTTTTTATAGAGGTTCAACAATTGCAAGCAGGAATGCTCCTGCTATTCTTCAGGAGATATTTCCAGTGAATAATTACTGTTTATGCAGTGCCATCCTTCCCACCCTCCCACCCCTCAATTCTCCATGAACTTCTATAGGAAGCCATGTTGCTCACCTTACAGCACAGATTACTTCTGAGGCAGAGCACAATTAACAGTGCTCAGAACCATAAATCTTCAGACAGAAGCTGACAAATAACTTGATATCCAGATGAAGCGGAAGGGAAAAAATACAGCTAGACATCAGATTTTGGAGTGCCCGTGCTTTATGAGGATGCTCCAGGAATCACAATGACTATAAATGGTCAGAAAACTCCATTTTAGGTTTCATGCAAGAGATGGCACTGTTAGTACCAGCAATTAATTTAGAAGCAGGAGGGGGTGTACGTGGGAGGGCACAGATGTATTTTTAAAGGTAGATTATAAACATTAATATTAGAAGAGGTATTTTTGTTTCTGTTTTGATTAACAGAAGGATATTAATTTTTAACTTCAGGAAAAACTCATGCACTCCATTGCAAACAGATTGATATTTCACTAGGACACAGGAAACAGAAAATAGAGTCAGCTGGGAAAGGAAACCCAGAAATCCAATGCCAACCAAGCTAGATATGTTTCCTCTTTAACCCAGAATTGATTTTATTTTTTTCTTATCCCAATGAAAAAAAATGGGAATACTCATGTGCCTGACCAGCATCACAAGCAGGAAAAGGTGAAGAGCTTATATCTCTCTAGGCAAGCATTGTGTGAACATTTACTTGCTGGATGCCGCAGGTAGTAGCCAAACATTTCTAGTTTTAAAAATCCCAAAGTAGAGTTAACAATCTCAGCAAAGTAAGCAATACTCACAGAGTCAACTTCCATGCCTTAATTCACTACTCAGCTCTCATTTCTTTCTGCCCTTGCACTTACCTTACCTGCTTGACCTGCCAGTAAAGTCTCACCAGCACCGAACCTCCACCACCTAGCCAAAAGCACTGAACTGGTCAATGCCTCTTTTAAACCTTGGCCCTGGACTGGGATTACAAATGAGTTAACAATCAGCTGGTGGATCCTGACCTGGCAGGTGTCCCTAAACCCCCACAGAGCTAACACAGTGCAGCTGAGTGAGGTGGTGCCATTGCTCTGATAGGCAGAAGTACCCAGTACTTGGGGTATTTACTGTGGTGTGAGGCATCCAGTCTCCCTTCTTAACTAGGGAAGCAAGCAGACGCTATGCTGGGATGTGCTTTTTGGTATTTAGTACAAGTTCCTTTCAAAAAAGTTAGTTTTGGAACAGAAGCTCTTCCTCCACGCTACCCTGGCAGCGTGTTCCTAGCCCTGTCTCATGCAAATATGAGCATCCATGCAGCTGTGCATCCAGCTTTTGTATGTCGTTGGGCTGACTTTCAGTTCTGTGATCCAGCTTACCTTGTGCTTTGTGAACGTTTGTGACGACAAAGGAAAAATGGGGAAAAGGGGCTAGATGTGCCCCTTTTCTCCTCAGCCTGCTTTTGGAGCAACTGAAACCATTTACTACGTTACCAGCTACAGCATTGCTGTGATGCTCTTTCTGAAAGGCATCTGGTGCAGGGGTTGAATGCACCTTCTTACAGAGGGCCTAAATGCTCTTGGCAATTATCTGTTTTTTTTTTTTTGTTGTTGTTTGTTTGTTTTTCAAACAAATCAGTCTTGAAGTCTTAATATGAAAGTGTCCAAAGCAATGAATATACTTACTGTGCAAGGAAGAAAATAATTTGTAAGTGAGAGAAATACAAGATGATCTTGCTGACCAGTTAAGTTATTGAAAACTGTCAGTCTGATGATGCTTCAGCGTTAGGAAGCCAGAAAAGCATAATAAGAGTTGTAATATGTGATGTCTGTCTAAATCATTTATTTTTAATAAAGGAAAGAAAGAGAGCTTGAAGTTTTCTACCATCAACCCACCAGCAGTTACATTCAGCTGTTGAAATCCAAACCCACCCAGCTCTGCCATAAAGCACCTCTGCTTGGGATGTTTGGCATTTTCCTGGAGTAAGAAATTCCATAACTGTAATATAATGGGATGGCACCAAATACACTGTGAGGCCCTTCTACTGCCTTTCAGAAAAAAAATCGTAACACTGACACAAAACACACCCCAGCAGGTTGGTATTGTGCTGTTTTGCTTTTTCAGCAAGAGTACAAAAGGAGAGAGAAAACATATAGTGCCCAGATTTTTCCCTCAGTGCCATCCACAGACTTGGAGGGGAAATGAGCAGGACCATCACACTGCATACACATCTGGACATCCTGGTTCCCCATCCTTCACTTAAATCTCTTAGGAGGATGGGAACATCACACACAATTTAGAAAAAGCAACATCGGAAGTTAGAGGATGCTGCTGGTGTGCTGGCCACCCTGTGCAGGCTAACCTGAGAGTTTATATTTGTCTGGAGATGCCATTTGGGCAAGCTTGTCCCCACAAAATACTGTTTGTACTTCATACTGTGCTGGAAGAATTCGTATTTCTGACTGCAAGGTAATTGGGAGTCTGTTCAGGTACTGAAGGATAGAGCTCTGTGCTCAACTTGTGGGTAGAGGGAAGCTAAGCTCTGCTGATTTGGCTGAAAAAAAGGTGTTAGAAGATGGTGCTGCATCCCCACCACAGAAGCTCGATTAAATAAGCTGATCAAAATACAGTACATACAAACCTGTTGGCTCCGTGGTCTAATGAAGCTAAGGCAGGACAGTTTCTGCAGCCAGTAACACCAAGGGACAGGTGTGTCTGGTTGCTTTTAAAAAGGCAATCTGAATTATAAGGTACTCGTTTACCTTTGGGCACATGGGGGTGGCACTGTGGAGGAAGTGTCAAACACAGGCATCTGGAGAAGAAGCTTGAATGACAGTCATCACACCCCTGAGGGGCTCAGCGTTCGTCACAGGCAGAGGCTGAGCAAAGCTGCCAGCTCTTTGATAGCTTCTCCTGTCCTCAGCTTAATGGAGTACTCCATCATGGCTCACAGCACGAAGGAGTCTCGAGGGATGCCCTAGCATCCTGTCATATCATCTATCTTCAAGGTGTTTGGAGTTATGAAGACATCAGGATCCAGGTAGAAGTATTTGCCTTGGTTCTCCAGACAAGCTGGGGGAAACCTCTACATTGGGATGCTGGATCTCAAGCGTTTTCCACCGATATGCAAACTCTGACCTCACTAAAGAACAGGGACATGGTCTTCCCACTTCTACGTGCTTAAGTCAGCTCTGGAGGAGAGCACTGCACTTTCCACACCAAGGCAGCATTCTTTGCAATACACTTTGTTTCTTCACCTGAGCATTTCACCAGAGGATTGAAGAAGAATTGGAAAGCAACTGGGGCTTGGTGCCGTGGTTTGTTCAAAAAAACAAAACAAAACAAAAAAACACAACAACAACAACAAAAGCTGGTTGGAGAACTGAATGTTTCTCCCCGAAAAGCTCCATCATCTTCTGTTTCTGCAGCACAGGACCCAGATGGGACCAAGGCAACAATCTTCTTTCATTGCTTCTGGTACATGTCATTAATTTAGCACAAGAGATGTTGTTGATAGACACCAGTTTCGCAGACTTCCAGTGTCATTAGCGATGTGGAATCTGCTGTGGAGTCTGCTACAATGTCTTGCTTGCAGTCGCTTTGCTGCACAAAAAGAGAAAGTCCAGCTACTGCAGTGACAGGCACATGTGAAACACTTGTCCTTTAGCATGACTGCTAATGCAGAACCTCGTTCAGACGTGCCCGAGCTGTCACAGTAACCTACATTACAAAGAAACATCGGCTCAGCTGTACAAATGGTGGGTTTTGTTCAGCTGAGAAATTTACGTTCTTCCACATTTGCTGTTTTGCTGCGGCTTTCAAGGAGCTAGGACATCGATGTATATTAAATACATAAGTCAGACGCCATCAGGACTGGTAATGGAAAAGATCTGAGACCCTTCTCCTGTGGGGCTGATGTGGGCCAGCGACCGAAAAATGAAAAGGCCAGGCCACCTGTTCTCTGGTTTTGGATGTAGAAGCATGTGACAAACCTGGCAAGAAAGAAATGTTATTTTCACTGCTGGAAAACAGACCTCCCTTGGTTTCCAGGGCTGAAATCACAATACCTCTAGCTGCTCCTGACACACCGGCTGTTGCACGCCCTGCCTTGCAGGCAGCGCTGCGCCAGCCCCATCCCTTGCCACATTGTGTGGCCATGCCAAGCCCAGGTACTCAGCTGTGTCCATCACCTTGCCCTCTGTCTGCTTCCCAAAACAGCATAAAAGGATTGGTGCCTCTCAGCATGGATGCCCGCTCTGCTAACGTCGGTTTCGTGCATGCTAATGAGAAGAGCGGCAAGAACAGATTTATGTTAGGCTCAGCCCAGCAGTAACACGCATGAAAACGCTGACACAAATGCTGAATAAAAGGGATTTGAAAATCAACATCCCCTACTGTTACCAGCTACAGTGTAATCCTTTTCCAGGCCTGTTGGGAAATGTCCTCGGAGAAGCTCTGACATCAGCGCAGCTGCTTCTCTCTTTAGCATTTCGGCTTGCTTTCGGATTTTCGACCGAGGCAAAAAGACATGGCAGGGAGCGAGCGGGTGAGAGAGACAGATTATCTTCCTTTCTTAATCCTAGGTTTGGAGATAACATTGTTTACACTTCTGAGAATTAAATGGGCAACCGAAGAGGGTAAGGGTGTCTGGATGGAAGCACCTAGCTCCTAGGTGCCCTTTTTGCCTTCTCGGGCGCTAAGTACCTCCCACCTGAACCTCATCTCATCCCGTACAGATACTCGTACAGCCACAGCTCTGCTGTCTTTCAGTCAAGGAATAGACAACGTGCAGAAATGCACCATATCTGTTTTGAGTCCCCTGAGGTGTCTGTGTGCTGCACCTAGCCCAAGATATGGCTCCGTCTTCCCTCTCGAACAAAGGATGTCTACCTGGCAATGTCAGCACTGGCTGTCAGCCGAGGAAGTGAATGAAACGTGAAGAAGACTGGATGCATCTCCAAAAGCCCAAGTCCAGGGCTGCAGTCCTTTGTCTTGATCAGTGCAGCTTGTGCTTTGACCAGGGTGAAGCAGGTAGGCTGGGATCTTTAGTACCTGTGGCTGAATGCCATCCAAGTAACCCATCCCTACCATGTAGGTTTTTGGAGGCCCTCTGTACCATAGTCCTTTTGCATTTGTCTTTGCCAAGAATATCACTAAGAGTGGACTATAAATGGGCAAATCTTACCTAGCTTCAGCCACCTAAAAGGACACCTAAGTGAGCCATCGAGGCTTCCCTTAGGATCAACAGAAAGAATTGATCCCTTTCTGTTGATCCCTTGGGATCAACAGATCAACAGAAAGAGTTGGGAGTTGGGAGAGCCCACCCTGACTAATGCTCCCCATTTCTCCTACTAGAGGGTGAATTACCATCAAGAGATGCTTTTTTTCATCTCTGTTGTCTATAGCAGATATACCTAGGGGATAGCTTAGATCTGTCTTGCTTCCAGGCTGTATCCCCTCCAGGGGGAAGAGGATTGAGCGTTGTGACAAGCGCCATATCTCTGCTAGAGGGATGGCCAGCAGGAGCCCCGATGCTCAGCATTGCTGAACCCCCTTAGAGGGCAGTCTCATTCCTTTGCCTCACTGAAAATCCCACTAACTGTCTACATGCAGTAAGCATGTTTTGGACACTGGAAGGCAAGTGTTAGGTAATAACTCTTAGCAGATTACTTAAAATTTATAAGTGGTTATAAATAATGAATGGGTACACTTCAGCTTTTAGAGCTAGCCATGTACTCTGAAATTTAAAGCTTCCATTCAGCAAGAGTGTTTATTTAGTTTCGGAGAACTGCACTCGTTTTTTTCTTTAGCTTAACAGATAACCTATTAAAAATTGAATGAATATTTTAGGAGCTGTAACAGCCCTACAGTAAATAGAAAGCTTACTCTATAATATTACACCCAATTTTTGTTGTTGTTGTCTATCACTGCATGTGACATGGTTCATCGACCGTGCCTCTCTGGCCAACATGAGAATAAGGAGGCATTTGTGTCCATAGAGATGGACATCCAGTCATGTATGATTCAGATGACCTTGGAAGTATCACCTGAAAAAACAAGTAAATTACTCGTTGCCTGTCATAGTGGATCTGGAGCCCCTCTGGAGATGCTGACTGTTGACATTTCAGTGAGAATTGAGGGCAATCAGAGCTAGTTAGTACTTAATAGTATTTACCTGTTGGGTTTTGATCAAAAGCATGTTAAAGCCAATGGAAGGAATGACCATCCTCAATCGGCTCTTGCTCAGTTTGCTAGAAAGAAACCCATAGATATATAGCAAAGAAACCATGCTGAAGTAATGCCATTAGCACAGCCCTGGCTCTGTCAGCATCCTCTATGGTGATTTCAATACATACAATTGGAAAAAAGACCGGAAAAGGAACTATCCACCCCAGCCATTTCCCTTGCCTGGGGGGTCTTTTTCTGCATGTCTTTAGGTATTGAGCTCCATATTAGAATTAATCTGCACCTAATGTTTCTCTACCAGTTGCCAATGCGAGGGGATTCGATATGATTCGGTGCTGATTTGTGGTGCAAGCTGAGCCCACGTTATCTCCTCCTGGGATCAACAGGAGTTAAGTACTATCCAGGTTGTGCTTAGTGAGCCGCAGCTGGAAATCAACACCCACACAGATTGGGGAAGAATGAGGATGTGTTTATATATATTGTTAGCATGTTTTGAAGTAAATATTGATTCATTCCACTAAGTTGATAAATAGGGATTAGTTTCTTTTCTGGTGTAGCTTTTTTTTTTTTCCTCTTTTTCTTTTTTTCTCTTTTTTTTTTTTTTTTCCCTTCTTTTTAAGGAACTTTCAGTGCTTTCTAGTTTGCAAAAGAAGTACTGAAATAAAAATGAATGAATGAAGGTATCCCTAACTGGCTTTAATTTTCACTCCCCGTCTGGCTTGCTTCGCACAATAAAGGAGACCTGGAAGTTGCAAAGAATTTTGTCAGACCTGTAAATAACGCCGTTATATAATTGTTTCCTCTCTGTCTCCATCTGCGTCCTTAAATGGATGGATCTGCGTGCCTTACATAACCCACTCCCATTTTCCTCCTGTTTTCCCCTCTCTTCTGCTTGGAGTCTCAGGACAGGGCCTGCTCCTTGTGTTTCCCTGTGTTTGGGACAAGTTTCCTTCTCGCTTGTCCATTGCATCCTGTGGTCAAGGAGGAACCTCTGCTGCCTGCAATCCCTGCTTGATCACCCCTCTGGCAGGCTGTGAGCACCAGAGCTTGGGCTCTGTGCTCTGTTCCTCTTGTATTTTTGGCCTGAAACCATAAACACCACTGTCAATAAATACTGGAGGGCAGGGGCCTGCTGCACTGAGCGTGGCACCTCAAGCTCAGCACCTCACATAGCAAGTTAAGACAGCACTGTTATTGCCAGTCCTGAGAAAGGATGGCCTGAGTAACCAGAATATTGACCCTGTCAGAGTTTATTGGGGTTACCCGTCACCAAACACACCCTCCACCACCAAAAATATTCCCACTACTTCATATTTGCCTGTGCCTCTTGGGGCTGATGTTGAAATCCACAGAAGTGGTGGGTTGGACCTGGCACCTATGGTAAAGCCCACATGGTAAGGGCCAGCTCTTATCAACAGTATCCTTAGGGTAAAGATAAGGGCTGCCCTGGATGCTAAGAGCCTGAGGAGTCACACATTGACCACTCTACTCAGAAGAGTGTCACATGCCACCATTTTCTCCCAGGTCTTTTTCGACATTAAGCTGCTTCTCTTCACTCTGCTAAGGAAGAGAGCAGGGGGAGGAGGCACTCTGGACTGGAGGATTTTACATTAACAGCTTGGGTGAACCTTGTTGAGCATCTTAAGTCCAGGTGTGGCAGTCTGTGACTACTGGGTGGGCTCTGCAGCAACCCTAGGGTCCCTACCAAGGAGCCGTGCAGGATATATGAAGCTCCTGCTCCTTCTGTCCCAATCTGTCCTGGCCCAGGGGAGGGTCTGCAATGCATCCTCCAGGCTCTGCTTCTCTCTCCTTTACTGCTCCAAAGAGAAGTCAACAGTCTAGAGGGAATACATCTGCAGGATATTACAAGCCACTCACACAGGCTCCAATAGAAGCAGGGTATTGTAGTAAAATGATTCTTTATGGTCTCAAGGGTATTAAAAAATCTACCAGTGAGAGTATTTTGACAAATACCTCATTAAAAGCCCCAGAATCTCACACTGCACCAGTTTATGTAAATCCCAAGGACAAAGGAATATTTAACTTTTCACGTACCATAAATAAACCTGTTAAACTAATACATCTCTGAGGAATAATAAAATAGGCAAATACAGTAAATACGTTAGTTCTGCTCCACTTTTATGTGAGAGGTGCTTTCCTTTGTCTGCTATTCAGGCGTTTATTTCTGGAGGGTAAAAAAAAAGGAAATTGTTATTGATGAAAGGTGGCAGCCTGTTTGAATCTCAGCAAAGTAATGGCCTTCAATTGAAGGAGTGGCCAGCACACGCAGCATACATAGGAGATAATGGAAAAATCAAAGGGAAAGGAGGGAAGCCTAGTGGCTGAAAAGGAGCAGGAGGTAGATGCCAAGCGCAGTGCCTGGAATGAGATTTGTGGCTGTTTAGAGGAATCTATAAAGTCAGCGTGTGCTGCCTCTGTTCTCAGCAAATGGGGGAGAGGGCTTTGGCCTTACAGTTTTAAAAAAGGTCTCTCTTCTCTCCATTTCTGGTTACAGCCTCATTCGTCAACATAAAAGAAGGTTTTGAGACCTGAGTAACAAATGAGAGGATGTAGGAACACCGAGCATTTTGATCCTGACCTGCTGTATGTACAAAAAAGAGGAAGGGGGCTGGGTGCTAGTTTCCACAAAGAGGCTGTGCCTGAGTGCAAGAAGGGTGCTGGGAGCACAGACGCACCTAGGATAGGACCACCGTGCCTTACGGGTCTTGTCTGGAAGGCTTTACACAACATCTACTCCTCTCAAAATGATGAGATAAATCCCTATACCTTTACAACAAACTTATCACCTATCACGATACCAAAAGCTAGCTAAAAAGTTCCATGGAAGAGGACAGGGGAGACAGGTCACCATGGTTAACATGCTACATCACTGATATAGTAGGGTATTTACATATGTACAAAAACACTTACAGGAAATTTATGGGAAAGAAAGAAACAAACAAAAAAAACACCATACCAAGTGGTTTTCAGCGGTCTGACCAGTGGAAAATATTCCCTATTCTTAAATGCAGAGACCAGTTTAACCCTGAGTGCATGTGCAGAAAACAAGCAGGTAACTGAGAAGATGCAGTGCCAGTAGGAATGCCAGCGTGCCCTTTCTGCACTGGCTCACTAGCTGTCGGCAGTGTTGATGCTTCTCTCACCCTAAAGATGAGTCAGGTATCAAAGTGTGGGGAAAATTCCTATACTTGGCCCAGACAGGCCACCAGAGGAAGACAGGTGCATGAAATTAATACAAAGTAAATGTGATGCAAACACTATTGAACCACTTTCCTCTCAGCCCCTCAGAAGTCCCAAAACATGGGGCTCCTAAGGGTTTTATCACAGCCTGGCTTTCCTAGCTCCAGGGATCCTTCCATCGAGCTGTAGATTTCTTTCCAGATGCTTTCAGGTCCTGTTACTCCCATGGAGCTGTAACTAAAGTTGCTCCAATTAAAAGCATGTGCTTTTCTGTGATATGGATGCTTATCCTCTTCCTTTCCAGACAAAAATGAAGCTTTTTTTTTTTTTTTTTCTTTTTAAAGAGCAGCAGTACTGGGTCAGAGCAATGTTTTAACTGGCCCAGTATGCAGTCTCTGCTGTTGGCCAAAAGTGGATGCCTAGCAAAGCGTGTCAGAACAATGTGTAATACTTCCTCTGTGTATGCTTCCAACACTGCTTCCAACTGAGGGACATCCTGGACCGGGAGTTGTTTTGGTACATCTGAATTTCTTTATTCATCAGCTCATTCAACCTCCCTCTGAATCTACCTAAGTTTATAGCAATGCCTTGTGGCAAGGAGCTCCCCCGTTCAGCTGTGTGTTGTGAGAAACAATTCCTCCTTTGTCTGCTTTGAACCAGCTTCTACTAGCTTCATTTGGTGCTCAAGGTTCTTGTTTCACAGAAGACAGGTAACAGTCAGTGCATGCCCACCATCTTCATGGCACTTGCTGCTTTACAGTCCTATCTCATTTCTGGGCTGAAGAGTCCTAGAGGGCTTGATCTTCCCTGGTATGTGAGTTTTTCCACATATCCTCATTGTCTTTGAACCTCTTCCAGCTCTGCTGTGTCCCTTCCCGAGAAGGGGAGGCCAGACCTGAGGTCTCCAAGATGTGAGCAGGCTATGAGATTTTGCAGTAGCCTGAGGATGGTTTGCATTTTCTGCTTGCTTATTTCCTAGGGAGTCCTAATATTTTGAACCATAGCAGGCTGCCAGTCTCTGGAGTAAAATTTCCAGAAGAGATGTATATTAATGAATCAGTTTTGAAAGGTAAGGGCCATGTGCACACACTTGATGCCATGTGTTCTCTTACTTTTGTCCCGTGAATCCTACTGGAAGAATCATCTGAGAGCAGCTGCTAGCTGACAGGAGTAACAGCCTGCAAATGGAGATGAATGGTGATCTCAAAGGTTAACAGGTACAAAAGACGATACCGAAAATCTGTGGATTTGCAAGGTGAAATTTCAGGCATGGATTGCCAGAAAGCACAGGGTCTTCAGATGACACGAACACATCCTATGAACCAGGCATCAGAGCTCCCCTCTCTGTGAGCCCTATAACACCAAAGTGAGACAATTACTCTGGAGAAAGCACTAAACTTTCCAATTAAATATATATATATATATTTTCTGCAACCATTAGAACCCTTGTTTTTCAGCCAGCTGGAAATGCATCGTTTCCTTCTTCATCCCTGACAAATCTAAGAGCACTCAACTTTTCTCTCTGTGCTTTCTGACCAAGTTCTTTCATTCCTGATTTTCCAAAAGAGACCAGCTGCTCAGGTCCTTGAAGAGGGAGCGGGTGCAGCCCTACTTTCCATAGGGATGGTAGCTGAAGGTGTTGATCCAAAAAGGATATGGTACAGCATAAGAAATCACTTGTCAGAGGCCAGGCTCCATCTTCAGTGAGCTGGAACTTCAGATTTCTTGGAACCATTGATCAGTGTAAGTGCAGGTCAACAGAGGCATTTAAATGTTAATCGATCACATTTTATTAGAAGTTTAGAGGGACTGTGAGTGTGTGTGTGTGTGTGTGTAGCAGGTGGGTAGTAAAGCCTGGCAATGTCAGATGAGGCAGCAGAGGGCCCATCTTGTCACTGGACAGTGGAGCTTCAGTGCTACAGCAAAGCAGAATGGCACCTCCTGAGCTTCAGCATAAGGGGGCAAGAGGGTAAGAGGTAGGGAAGGTACACGGATGGTGCTCAGTGCTTTGAAGCATGCCCCAGCACACAGCAAGTTGCCTGTGGTAATCCTGACTTGCACTGGTAGCCTCCATCTGTCCCAGGGGCCTTGGGTGGCATCAAGTGTCCTGCATCAAAGCAGAGGAGCAGATTGGGATGCTTCATGGACAGTGAGAGCAGATGCGAGGGCAGCTCAGGTCCATGCTGATCAGCGAAATGTGAACAAGAGGTCCCAGGCTGTGTGGGAAGGCTTTAGAGAGTCACGGGATCTGCTAAGTGTAGATGTGGCCAGTGCCTCTTCATCCCAGCATTGGGCTGGTAGCGCTTGGTATGGTCCTCAATAGCTTCGTATCTCTTCGCTGAGTTATATCTTGCATAAACCAGGAGCGGGATAAAAGCTGATCCAGAACTAGTGTGTCTGGCCATGGGTTGCAAACCAGGGCTATAAAGGGCTGTTTTCCTGGTTGCCACATTCCCTCTCTTCAATCACAAGCAAACTACTCGCTGAGAGGTGGTGCCTGACTGCTGCTGCACCACGTTTTGAGGCAGCTGGGCACACGGGGCTGTGAGGCTGCCTGCTAACTGTGAGCGGGATCAGTCTGGAGTGATTGGGCAGTTCTCATAGTCCTCATTGCTTCTGCTGATCAATACCGGAGTGAAACCTGAAGCACAAGCTGATGAATCAAAACAGCAAAGTAGGGGGCAGAAAGCTCTGGTAACAGGTAGATGACAGCTTGAACAAATTGATAGGAAGAGGAAGACAGACATCCAGGAGAGGCAGGCAAGAAGGCAGAGCATAAATCCGGAGGCTCAGTGAGGGACTAGTGAATTGCAGAAAAGCTCTGGAGTATATATAAAATAGGCCTTTTATTATGACTTCCAGTGACATCTGGAACAATGAATGAATGAACAAAACAGAGATAAAAATCTCTAGAAAGAAGCATATGCATCCTTCCCTCTATATAAATGTAAAAGCCTTCTTGGAAACCTGTGCTGAACTCTTTTTGTTATTCTATCCCTCCTATACGAGCACAGGGAAATTATCACCGGGAAAGGCCAAGGCACTATTTCAGTATCACATTTCCCAAAGAAAACGAGAGCGAAATACAACTGTGGATGTAGTTTTACTGCCTTATGCAAGCAGTCAGACATATGCTCATGATTATTTTAATTGTAAAAGGATGGCCGCTTCTCTCGTGTTAAGGAGAAAGGGAATTCTTTTTACTCCTGATTGTTTTCAAGGGCGGGTTCACGTCAATAAAGGTCCACAGCACTTCCAAAAATCAGGTCAGACGTGCTCTGACGGGCAGCTGGTTTGCCCACCACTTTCCCTAAGAGCTGGTGTGACAGCTGTGGCTGAAGGGGACACTTCACGTTCCCAGCAAGTCTCTGTCAGGGGCTTTAGCTGCCACGGTGAAAGGCTCACGTCTGAGATCTGGCTTCTCCCGGAGATCAACCTTAAGCTTGCAACTGTCAGAGCGCAGAACAGGGATCATGTCTGAAGGAAAACATCTTCCTAGGTAGGAAAAGCGTCACGCCTTCATTTGTCATATTCTTTAGATAATTCTAGCTGTCTGCTTAGAGGTATGCGCTGGATAAGTACAGTATCTATGCACACAGAGAACTTGCTTCTGACAGCTCACAGTCAAACCATGTTTCCTGCCTTTGAAACGACTGTAAGGAGCACTGGATACCACCCTGATGTGTATTTCTGGCGTACCCATCAAAGAAGGAAAATAAATGACAGGACAGTAAGGGTGAATAATACCTTCTAAGTCATGTTTGGAATAATATGCAACATTTCCTGGGCAATATTTCAGATGGTGTGGGGTCCTAGAACTCTAGAAAGTTTCCTGAGCTTAATTCAGCTTATAGCCTTGCTTTGAGCCATAAAGGAGATCAACATCAGCTAGTATCACTGAATGTCCCTAAAGTATACAGGCTCACCCGAACCTGAAACTCTCAGAGAAACTCTGAGCTGTAAAACTTTGCAGAACTAACTGATGTAAAAAGCCTGCACATCCTTTTGACTGCATTGAAGAAGTCTTGGCTCTCACATACAGAACTGTAAGTCATGTTACCCCGTTCTTTTCCAATTTTCTGTCTTTAAATTCTCAAATAGCTCTGGGAAAGTTGCTGATTATCTCCATGCCTTTGGTTTTCTAAAACATAAATTAAAATAATGGTTGCCATCACTGTGATGAGGTCCTGATTTTTCATTCATTAGTGTTTTCAAAGTTTGGGAACCAGAGTAGAAAGTATAGAGAATGCCACAGTGATTGTTTATACACAGCGAGAAAGTATATTTTAGCTAGAGGCAGGAGGCATAGGTGGAATAAAGTCAGAGGTAGATGAAATGACTCAGACCTTTGGATTTGAAAAGTCATTAGTCTATCTGAGGACCTGGGGTCGACTGGTGAACATTTTGCCGGCGGTTCTCCTAAGGACCGACTCTCTGACACGGAGAAGATTCAACGATCTGCTGTTAACTGGAGTTCCCAGCGAGCTGAAGCTCTCAGATGCCATCAAGACATCAGCATGTCATAGATGGGCAGCTGGATTTCAGGAGGCCCTGCTTAGTTACAGGCATGCTCTCCTTCACAGCACTTGTCTGTGCGTTTGGATCCGGCACACCAAAGAGCAGATGTAAGCGATGCAGGGATCTAGCACAGAACAGCTTGGGTGACATCAGAGTGACTGTGTGCTTCTGATGGGAAATGGTAGTATCAGGGCAGAGCAGGTGTGAGTCATCCCCCAGGGGAGACAGGCAGAAAAAAAGGAGATGGGGAGGGGAGGAGGAAAGCAAGAAACAGATTAGCTCATACAGATATATTCCCCTTGCCTGGCTTCCCCACCCTTTGCGCACTCCCCTCTCCCTACACAACGCGCATACATAAGCATGGAGATTTGGCTGTTCGGGCTCAGTTCCAAAGCCGCATCAGACAGATAATTCACTGCTTTGTTTTCCTCCCTTGCCCATCTCTGCCCCAAATTCAAGATCATTTAATATGTGGCTAGATAAAACTTGAGCAGTTCTTCAGTACGCATTTACTTTCTGCTATGCATTAGTCCAGTTCAATACTTCCCATGGCAAGGACTCAAATAAAAGTGGAGTGGGGACCCGGACAGAGTTGGCTGCAGCAGGCTTGCTGTATTTCTTGTGTGATCAGCTTTCACCATATCCCCACTGTGTTCCAAGTGCCTTGCTGTAATGACTTAAATACAGAGGGTCACGATCAGGGCAGGAGGTGCTTTGAGTGTGTTGGGTAAGACAGATGAGCAGTATACGAGGTGAATGGGTGGGAGGGACAATTATCAACATATGGGAAAGGACATTGCACTTTGGTGGCAATCTGACTAGTGCTGCAAACGTTCCTAACCACCATTAAGCTCTCAAAGAGGTACATGTGCTCTCTGTAGCAGGCAATGAAACACAACTTCCAAATGAAAGCACAATCTCACTTGCCAGCCCTGTGAATCATTCTGAGACTGTAACACCACTATTTAGGACAATGGAGCAAATAATCTCTCCAGAAATGGAATGGTACTCAAAATATTTGTGAGATAAAAAGCTAAAGCTGCAGAAGAGTTCCTGGGAAGAACAGATTAAAAACAAACAAGACAGCCACAGATCCCCGTAGAGAATCCCTGCTCTACCAAATGACCTCATACCAGTGTAGTGTGCCAAATTCTGCCAGATTGTTACCAAATACAGAGTCAGTGATCTTAAACTGCATTTAGAGATGACTGTGCACCTTGAGTAACAATGGAGAAGAAAAAAATAAAAAGTAGGGTGATGCTTTCTCATTTAAGTCCCAAAAGAAGAATATTTCGTTTAATGATGAGAAGAGACACAAGATGTTCTGTTAAAAGACAACAATGGAAAAGTGCCTGGCAAGGAAAGAAAGGTGGCAATGCAGAATAACCATCACTAGAGAGTATTAGTGAATATATAGAAGGGGTCAAGCTAAACACGTTGGAAAGCATTAGCCTGGGCAGGTACTTGTACTATTGTATATACCTATAACAAAGCCCAAAGTTTTTTCTCCTTCTGTATGTTGACAACATTTTCCTCATCTGTAATGCTAGTAGGTTTTATATTTGGGAGTGGGGTCTTGTGTCGGTATGTCATGGAGCAAGTGTTACTAAGTGAAATGAGAATGCCTGGTGAAATTTGACCATGCTCACCAGTCCTGAGAGAACCCCTTTTTTTTCTGCAAGTGCTGAATGCATTCCATTCGCATTATCTGAGGTGACGGGGAGAAGTAATTAAGACAAAAATAAAGAGAATCAAACCACTGTGAAAGTCTTGTAACGCCAAAGGTTGTGTTCAACAGCAGACTGAGATGACTCATATCTGTAAGCACTCTAAAATCCTTCTGCATGTTGACACAAGCCCATTGTCCTGCTGTTCGGTGTCTGTGTTCCAGTTGTCACAGAAAATGAAAGGACAATAGCTATTGTTATGTTGCAGCTGTATATTGCGACTGATTCATAGTTTCCCTTTTGGGGAGGAACACATGCTGGTCTTGCATGTTCTCATGCATTTGCAACACACACGTGTAAATCTCACATATCTGAGGATGGTAAGCCAGCATTAATGGACAGTGGGTATAAGCTGTTGTAGACAGCCTATATGAGTGTTTAAAGGTGTAAGTGAGGCAAGGTTTTTAGGCTGGAAAATCTCTTTATTAGATGAACCGACACATTTTTTTTTCTGGAGGGGTGAGGGGGAACACAACAGAAAAGCCTTTGGGAACCCAAGACCTTCTTCAGGCTGAATGCTTTCCAGCAGAACCTGAAACAGCAACTGCGTCGCCAAATGGAAATTCTGTTTTCACAACAACTTTACATTCATTGTTAAGAAGAAAAAAAAAAAAAAAAAAAAAAAAAAGCTTTTGTGGTTTTTTGTTTAACCGAAGCCCCAATATTTCAAAACAAATGTGACATCTGTCTGTCTGCCTTTCAACTGATATTTTTGTGGAGAAATCCTTTCTAGATGAACTCTAGCCTGACATAACATTGAAGTGCATGCTCTCTCTCTCTCTCGTTTACATAAATACATCTTTTATTAACTGTCGGTACAGGAACTATTCATCATGTAAGACATAAACAGCTAATAAGCAAACAAGTTGGATGCTTTGCTGGCATAAGTCAGCAGAACTCTGTGAGTTCAATGGGTCTCCATCACTTTACATCATCTCAAGGTCCAATCCAGAGACACAGGCAGGAACACGGGCCAAATCCTGACTGAATCTCCATTATATTTTCCTCAGCTGTTGCTAAAGCTGATTTGGATGACAGACAGCGGAAAGCAAGCAGGAGCAAGCCCATACACAGAGGCAGTGCATGTGAGGCTAAGTATGCAGAATATTTTCTTCATTAAGCCATTAATAAGTATGGATACAGATGAAAGGCAGGTACTTGGGGTGAAACACGTGTGGTCGTAGACACTGCTCCTCGGACTTCCTCTCTTACTGTTCATCTCTGTGTGCTAGGGTGGCAGACACACAACCGCGTGCCTTTCAATAATTCAGGATCAGTTTGCATGCATGGCCAATCCTGCTTGTCACATTTTCTCGCCCGATCACAGGTTCATCTCTCCATAAATGAAGCAAGGGCTGTAAGGAGTTGCAATATTTTTTATTAGACTGACTGATGTATTTGCAGGGGGAGGGAAGGACAAGAAGGAGAGCTCGTGTGCCTGAAATCTTTATCATTTTTTTCTAACCATATCAACTGGTCTAACAAAAGATATTACTTCTCCCAACAGCTTGTCTTGCTGATTTCCTTAGACTGCCATGACTACCTTCTGTTACTGCAATGACTTTACGTTAAGCTTGTGTGGAAGCAGAGCATTCCTACTAAGCGCACACCTCCATTGACATCTCTGTGCCACTTTACTATTATGAATGGTTATACTGCAGTTTACAGGTTTATGGGAATAAACAAGATTTGTTAATGTTTGAGTAAAGATGATTAATAATGGTTTGTCACTTCAGGATGAGTGAGAACCACTGATTTGCCCATGTAGACATGAAGATTTTAGCATCAGGGCTGTTAAAAAATGCACATTGGTAACAAAATTGAACTCAACACTGAAATAACTCAGTCTGAGTCTCAGACATGTTTTCTTAGTGTCACGTGGAATACTCCACTGATGGACACTGTTCTTTGCATTCTGAAGTAGGAGAGCTTACGTTAGAAAGCTCAATAGCTGAACCCCTTTTAACCCATGCCAAGACATTTTTTGCTTAAAAAATATGCTTTGCTTCTTCCTATTCTGCTCTGTAAATGAGAGTTTAAAAGATTTCGCCTTCACAAAGTCAAGTAATAACAGTAAGAAGTTCAATAACAAGTCAGTCTTTGCTTAAGTTACTATAGAAATGGTATGGTATTGAATGTAATGCATGTAGAGGCTTCTGAATAGTGACACAATGTGCAATATCATATGAACATATAGACATAACCTATTACAGATCTTTTGCAGGGTATGATCTCATGCTGTGCAGAAGGGAGAAGAAAATACAGCAAAGAGCCAAAGCAAAGTTGAAGGATGTTGCGAATATCACAAACACCTGACTCATGTCTGTCCTCTTCATCTTTTCTTCTCCTTTTCACTTGGTCTAGGTGGTGTGCTGAAAGAAGCCTTCCTTTCCCCTCCTCTAAGCAGCTCTTTTGCAGTCCTAAGCATTCACAAAACAGGAGACTGTCCCCACGGAGATCAGTCCTGAGAGTTTTAAGCTAATTGTGTATTTTGAAATAACAAGGTTTGAGTTCATTTCACTTGCCTTTAGGGTGCAATTGCTTTGTGTTTCCAAGCTTTCATCTACAACCGAGCGCTGGGCGTCTCCTTTAATCTCTCAATTTAAGTAGTGTGAGGCAGAGAACTCTGATTTCTGGAGTTGTGGCTCCCACTCCTTTCTCTACCTACTGTGCTAATGTTCAGCAGAAGCGAAGGTGCCAGTTACAATTTCTGTATCTGTCCCATTAGCAACTCTGAGAAATCTTTTGGATTATACTTGAGGCTTGCTATGGTTTATTCTTCTATTCCAATCCCAGCTTTTATTATATACAAACATTTATACATCCATTTAGTCTGTTTTGCTCCCCTGTCTTGCCTTGGGTTATATTTCTGACTTGGTGCTTTCCATTTTGATTGAAGTGGTGTCTAGGTGGGTCTCATCTTCTTCTTGGTTCAAAGAACAATTCATTATTTGTTTGTGTCCAGGGAATGAATGCCTCTGTACAACATGGTGCGAGACAGACGGATAAACATCCCTCCCGGCTGATTGATAGTCTTATTAAAGATTGCAGTACCTGAAATAATCCCCTGTAGCTTAATAAGGGTAAGAGCCCTTTCTCTTTTCCTCTCAGATTGGCTCTAGGGCATGCTTGGGACTCGGCTTATGCTCTGTCCAATCTTGTAGCGTTACTTAATTAGCCTTTATTGAAAGACATTAGCATTGATCAACTGTTGGACACGTTTTTATTGGGGGAGATGACCAAAGTGAACAGTTTATCTACAAAAAATGCAAATTCATTCAGTCCAAAACTGAATCAAAATTTGCAAATTTGAGTTCAGTAATCTTTTGCTATACTTGTATTGTTGCTATAATTTTATAATTGGTTTAATTGGTATGCAAGGGTTTTGAGCCCTTAGTTGCCATACATAATATGCAAAAGGAGGAAGAAATAGTGGGGACAGCTTGATTCCCTGGTTACACAATTCCTTCTTTGAGTTTCATATTTTATTTTAGTATTGAACTTCTTGCCCTCCTCTTAAAGGGCTTCTTTGCACTGTTTCCCACCCTGTGGTCCATCACCAGTCACTACTGACACTGTTAATGCATTCATCCTTGCTGTCTTCCTCCTGCTTCCCTCTTACTTTTTCCCTCTGTACCCTGTCTGCTGGAGACAACCTTCTGGACACTGTCCCCCTCGTTCCATAGATCCCTCATTGTTCCTTTTTTTTAATTTTTTTTTCCAGGCAGCTCCCAGGGACATTTATCACCTGACTGAATGTCCTTTCTAAATTAATAATTAGAGAGCAAACAAAATGTGTGCATAGCCAACACTGTGTTCAACTGTTGTAGCTTGCTGATCCAAAGGATGTGAAAATCAGCGTGCACCCCTCCTTTTTTGATCAGGGTTTGCTGCTACATTTCTGATCCTTGCTATGATTTTTTTTCTTTGTAATGTGCTGCTGCAACCCATATAATAAATTAGATTATAATCCCTGATGGGCAAGGACCTGTCTTTTTGATGTGCCTGTGCATTGTTGATCTTACAGTACATACGCGCGTTTGCACATTCTCGCCCCCTGCCTCTAGCACGCCAGCATTTAAGAATGAAATGAGAAAAGAGGTGGACAGTAATTTTTTAATTATTAGCATGCAGATGAGCCCCTTTAATTAAAGAAATGATACACGCTAAAAAAAAAGAAAGTTCCTCTGTCAGATGGCAGTCTTGTAATGGCTTTGTGTTTGTGCAATTAGGACCAAATCCTGAAGCCACCAAAGTCAATGGTGACCCTTAATGGGATTAATTCTTCATTTGTGGGGTGATGGGCTAGATGATCTAAGAGGCTTTTCGCGTCTTGTGCTTCTCCAATCTCTCTCAGGGTAAATGACACATAATGGAAAAGACAGCTGTTTTCAAATAAACTGCATTAAGCGTCCACATATAATTCTTAATGCAGGTTAAAAAAAAAATACAAAAAATAACCAACCCTGCCTCTCTGCTGCATGCGTGCCCCTCTTACAGAGCAGGTCTCTTCCGTACTGCAGATACCGTATGAACTCGTCAATACCCTGCAGGTTTCTGGGGGGTATGTATCTCTGCATTTCCCGCGATCCTCTGGGAAAACTCTGCAGCGAGCTCTAATCAAATTGAACCGCTGTCAAGACTTCCTGTGAAGCTTCGAGGAAACATTTCTGAATATTAGAGGTAAAGGAGAGGAGAGTAAAGGCTGGGGGAGGGAGGCAGGACAGTTTTAGAGCTTAAGTGGATTACATAGCTCCATAACCCAGTTATGGGTCCATGGACTCGAGTGAGCTGTTTTTTCCCCTCCTCTGGCTGTCTGCCTGTCAGATCGCTCCCCTGACAGGCAGGCGTTATTAGCCTCCCCCAGCTGCCTCTCTCAGCATTTCTTCTTTCCCAGTGCTCACATCCCCTGGCTGCTCGCCTCAGCCCTTCTGGTATCTCCAGGTTCCCCAGGGTCCTTCCTGCAGCTGCACTGGCTGCCCGCACCCACTGAGGTCTCCTCCTACCAGTGCTGGTGGCAGGTCTCTGATCCCAGGCAGCGTGCAAAGGGTGCATGGATTAGCCATGTGTCTGAAAGGTTATCCACTTCTGACTGCCCTATTTTAGATAGCTAAGAGAGATAGTTTAAAAACTGATGAACACCTGAGCTCTGGTGCGATAAATGTGGCGTGAGGGAGCAGCGACTGCTCAGCACATCCAGATCCATTCATATTTCTGCGCTGTGCAGAAATGTTGGGTGAGCACGAGTTAACCACCAGCCTGGTCGTTCAGCCTGAGCCTTGAAATTTCCTCTCAAGACTGAGGTGTGAGCCTGACATCTGCTGGGGACTGCACCACTGCTGCAGAAAAAGCCAGGCCGTCCTTTCTCAAAGCTCCTCGGCCCTCAGGAAGGCTGGTGGCTGGGGCAGCACAGAGGGGCAGAGCAGGGCTGCACCGCCAGGCTTTGGTTTTGCTGACAGCTGGATATCTGGGGCTTGCCTGGGTCTCGTCTGGCCCTCTGGGCTGTGCAGGCAGAGATGCCTCAGGAGACTTACCTGCATATGGAGGAAGCGGGGCCACGGCTTGGTGCCCACCTTCTGTGCACCTCTGTGCCTCCTTTCCATTCCCCCTTCCCACATTGCTGCTATGTTATCTCCAGATGGGACTTTTGCTGGGTCTTGCTGGAAAAGCTGGTTTCCAGGGCTGGCCATGGATAGGGGAAGCACGGAAGAGTGGCTCAAGGAGTGGCGGATGGTAGAAGCAAGTGGCCCTTGGTCTGATTAAATATGTCCAGATGCCTTCAGACAGTGCTAGAGGGTGCCGTGCTGCTGTATGGCTCTCCTAGAGGAGAATGCTCCGCTGTTGGTGGCTCGGAGCATCCCTGGGCATTGCTTGGCTGGAGCTGAGGTATTGGGTCTCCTGCTCCAAGCAGGTCACGGTGCTCCTACGCTCCTTGGGTCCTCGCAGCAGGCTGTGCAGGCTGATGATGGCACTGGAAAAATCTCCATCGCTGTTGCTCTAAAGCAACACTATCCTCATTAATCATCCTTTGGACACGGCTGGGGAGATGCATGCACAGCGCAGCTTCTGCCCTGCAACGCTGGGCATTCGCACAGCGTGAGCGAGCCCTGCACTCGTGCTGGGGGACCGGTGTGTCTGCTGGGCACAATGCAGCAGGCACCCTGGCGTGGTGGTGCGGGTCCCTAAAAAGTCCCTAAAAAGTGAGGGTTGGTCGTATTAGGGGCTGTGCACCTCTGTGACTGGAGCCGAGGTCGTAATCGGTTGGGTCTGCTTCAAAAGACTGGTCCTTAAGCAACGTGCAGGCAATATGGCAGCTTGGAAGTTTGTTGATAGCTGGCTTATCAGCGATGTCTTCGGGCTTTTTGCCAGCCCCTAAATAACTGGGAAGCGTTACTTTCTCCTAAAACTAAACCTGGCCTTTGTGCAGCTTAGTCACCGAACGTATTTGTTGCTGGCAGAAATGAGCAGATAAAACACGGATTTGAAAACCTTGAGGAGAAGAAAGAAGCTGGCAGGTCTCGTGGTTTTAGCAGGGATCGTATGACAGAGCTTTTTTTCTTTTCGTGAAGATTCATATTCTGGAGGAACATGACTAGTCAAGGATCTTGGGTTTTATTAATATTTTTAGAGCAAGTTTTTAGAGCTTTTGGCATGGAAGAATGCTAAGAGCTTGATGCCAGTTTAACCTAATGATTCAGAAACCATAAAGCAAATAATAATAAGCCAACACATCTATTTTTAAACCCATGATTTAAACCACTGTCATGGTTTTGATGGGGCCTGACATGTGATTTTCCAGCATTTGGGACTGGTAATAAAGCTTTTGTGTACTGATTTGAATGGAAAATCCTTTTAAAATCCTCCAGCTTGCTTGCCTTAGTCAATACTTAACCAGAACTCAGTCGCAGCAGCAAAAAATAACCAGCAGTCAGGACGTTTTCCTTGCCTCTCTCCTTCTCTTCCCACATAGAAGAAAAAACCCTGACACACAAGGGTCGTGGTTCATCCCCGTCCAAGGGCTGGGTTAGCTGAACTGCTGCACGGGAATCCCGGTGCTTGGGAATCCTGGAGCTGCCGACAGCCTCCCAGGGTGTCTGATCGTGAGACCGGAGCATCCCTCTGCAAGAGGGGTTTTCTGCAGGGCTGAGCATGGGCCACAGAGGACAGAGCTGGGCCAGGGCCACACGGCCAGCTTGGACTTGTGCTATGGTTATTTTGTGTCCCTGTAGAGTTGCCTGACACTGAAGCAGGGGGTGAGGTGGGTTTCAGAGATGAGAAGAGGGGCGCAGAGCCCCTCTGCAGGCTCCTGCTGTCCCTGCGTGGGCACACGAAATCGCTTTTCAAGTGGCTGTGGCCATGGAAGAGTGGGAGAGTGCCAGCTGGTCCCTGTGGTTTCATCTCTCATTGGGAGCTGAGTGAGGCAAACGTTTGTGGAGAGAAACCTCTGAAGGCAGGAAAGCTGGGCTGCCGTTCCTACTGCCCCCAGCCCCTTGTGCCCTTGCAGTCTGAGTCCAGATGTGGACCTTGGTGTGAGACAACCTCTTTTGCTGCTCCTAGACACAACCCAACTTTTTCCAGCTTGTCGAAAGGCCCTGGGACCACCTGGAGGAGCAGCAGGGCTCTGAGCGAGCCAGACCCATCTCGGTGCTGCGGTGAGGCACTTAGCTTTCTGGCCAGCGGGCATGCTGTTATTCCTCTAATACAGAGGAGTAAACACATGAGGAATATGTTTGAAAAAACAGGTGACTCATACATGAGAATAGCCTAATTCTGTCATTAGCAGAGGGTAATTTGCCATGTGTTTGTATCAATATTACACAGGTCTGGCACAAGGCTTCCCTCCCTTTGGGCTGCGCGTGCGGTCGCAGCTGCCTGAAGCAGGGCAGCAGGGGAGGGGGCGCAGCCTGCCGCTGCCCCCGCCTCTCCTCTTCGCCTGGAGAAGAGAACAGGGAAAAACCTGCTGCTTGGCCCTAAATCTGCTGGGAACTGACCTGAGACTTTGGGCAGAGCTCAGCTTCTTCCTCCTCCTATTAAAAAGTAAGAAGATGGTGTTTTATAGATCCATTATGGCAGCGCGTATGTGCTGATCCGGAGGGAACGGCACGAAGAGCCTTGTGGGTTACTGCTGGGCACAGCGCTGTCAGCAGAAAGAGCACTTGAAATGAAATCTTGGAGAAAGAATGAATTGTGAACGGCCTTGGGTCAACATAATAGGTGTGTTCACTCTGAGGACTAATGATAACAGTTCAATGAAAAAAAAAAACACACCTCCTTATCTAGAAGACATCTCCCACCACTGCCCTGCTGAAGGGAAGCTGATACATGAAGTTTTTTTTTCTGAAATGACTTAGGAGTCTCAGATACATTTTAAAAATCTACTTATAAAAATCTCTTCATAGAGATTTTTTTTTTCCGTAGTTTTTGAGGCAGAGATTTCGGTTTGGGTCTGGTTTAAATCAGACCTAAACCCAGGTACCAGCACATTCCCAGAAAATACCAGCTCTACAGCCCGTGGCATGCACACCATCTATTAATGATAAAATGAATGGACTGAATGTGAAGAAGCAGGATGGGGAAGGACTGCAAACTCCTACACCAAGCCCAGGTCGAGCCCTGCCAGCGTGACCGCAGAAACAGAAGGGACAGCACACTTCCCTGCTCAGTTTGGCGGCAGCATGGTACTGCTGCTGGGGTCAAGAAGGGGGCATTGTCTTTTCATCATCACTCTACCTCTCTGATTGTAAAGAAAAATATATATATATATATTTTTGGAGACAGGAGAGCAGGGCAAGCTTTACCTTGGCAATATTTTTCAGAAGGACGATCCCATTGTTTCTGGCAAAAGCAATTGGCAATTTCCACCCTGCTTTGTTTGGTCCACAGCAGTGAGAAAACTCGCACAGAAATGGTGTGGAAGATGGAAATCCCCCGGCGCCTTGGCGGCTGCCGCTGCCACGTTGCTTCTTCCTAAAGCTTGTCTTGAGGAAAGCCAGCTGCAGTCTTTCAAGGACCGTAAAGACCCGCTTCCTATCCATTTAGGTAGCAATTGTGATTGCGTGTAACCACTCATCCATTTTCAAAGTCCCAAGTGGGAAGGGAGTCTTCCTGCTTGTAGGTGAGTGTTTGCCGCTGGTCTCTCCCATCAGCCTCTGATCTGCAGCGGATATGGCTTTGTCACTGCCCCGTTAATTTAGTTACCATGATATAAAAATATTTCAAAAGACTGGCTCACTCAAATTGCAATAGCTCCAGGCAAGCAGGCTGCCAGCAGGGAGCTGCGTTACGGCTCAGCTTGAAAGAGCTCAGAGGTAAAGGCAGGTTCAGCGGTGACAAACAGGGAGCAACAAGCACCTCGCTCTGCCTCATGGCTCCCAAAGCCCCATGTTTTTGCTAAACAACAACAAAAAAAGCTTTTCCAGTGGAGTGGGTTTGTCTGGGCTGTTTAGGGTGGTGTGAGTCATGGAAAAGAAATGACACCAGAAGTGCCAGCGTCACAAAGCCCTGTCCTGTGGAAAGCAGCATGCCTCCTGCTCGCTGGCACGCCCTGGGCTGTGCTTGTCCCAGTGGCTTAGGATGAAATCAGAGATGACCTGGCACAGTCCCAGGCGTTAGGGACCCACGTTAGGGTCTCTGGCATCTCCAGGTCAGACGGTGTCTCCTTTCCTGGGAGCTGGTGGTGGCCGGAGGACGCAGGGAGTCCTTTGTCAGGGTTTGCCAACAGGTGCCTGCTTGAACAAGGGCTGGAGGGCTGCAGGGCCATGCAGGTTCTCCTGCCAGCCTGTCAAGCTGGTGTGAGACCCCACGTATCCAGCAGCCCTCGTCAAGCAAAACTATGCCTCCTCTGCCCTTCAAATATCTGCGCATTTTTCAGCAAGCACTCCCTAGTGTTAAGGTGCCATGCGGGGTAGTTTGTGAGCAAGAATGGCAAGTGAGCCAAAGTCCCAGCACCTAGAGGTGCTTAATGCCTTGCACGGGGTAAGGAACTTGAGATTCCCATGCATTTTCTGTGGGAGATGTGTTGCCAGCATCTCAGACAGTCCTGCTTTGGACATTTTTGGGAAGAGAACTGGAAAGTGGACATGCTGGGGATGCTTTCCTCCCCCCCCCCCCACTGCAGGCCAGAGGCCATGCTCTCTGCACCTAAGTCCCCACACGAAAATATGGTGGTGCTAAAAGCTTTGCATGCGTCTCCAGTGTGCCTCGTTGCATTGCGTGTGTGAGCCTGAGCCTCCAGCTGGTGCAGCAGTGACACCACCGCGCCGTGCAAAATGCAGAGCCATGCTCCACACGGACATGTGTGTCTGACTTCATGGGCAGGGCACATGTGGAGGAGGTCTGGCCTGGCACACAGACCCCCTGCTACGTGCGGTCTGGTAGGCGCAGGACCCGGGGCACCTGCCTTCGGACAGTGCGGACATCTTGACCACAAAGGCAGCGCCTGGTCCTTCCCCACAGAGGAGGAGAGAGAAAGGAGCAATTTCAGACTCCGCAGCGAGTGCGTGCCTAGTGCACGTATTGGTAACAGCATCGTGCTGGGGGCTCGGTGTGCTCTTCCTGTTGCTCATTTGCTGGCGAGTGTGAAATGCAAATCCCTCGGGGGCTTCTGTCTCCGCTCAATATTCACAGGAGCATGAAGGCTCCTGTGAGGAGGGGAGGGCGAGAGCCGGCAGACAGCAGAGAGCTTTGTCTCCTCCTTTGTCTGGAGTTTACAGGTTAAAAAATCTGCTTGTTCCTGAGGCTTTGCAGGGAGTCCCAGGGCTGTGGCACCAGGGCTGCGGCTCCATCCAGCCTGGCAGACGCGGGCGAGGCGGCACGGTGCGGTGGTTTTACCCGCAGGAATGGCATGGAGCGGGTTTGCCCCAGAGGGTTGGGTGCCCATCCCTGCCCTGTGATGGTTGCAGCCCAAACCCGGCAGCTTTCTGGAAATGGCAATGAGACACTTGTTGCCATGGAGATCCCTAATACTTCTGACTCAGATGTAGCGTTGCTGTGGCAACTGCATCCGAAGCCCTCGGGAGGCAGCGCCGGCGCTATTTATTTTTCTCTCGTAGCAGAAAAGGGCTCCGAGAGCCCCATTGCGCTCCCTCATCGCTGCAGCGCGGTGACGAAGGCTGTCTCGTTGTTCTCCCACTGACCGATGGTTTTGATCCTTCACCAAAAGGGTCTGCTACTCAGCAGGGTAAAAACGCTCCGGAGCACCTCGCTACGGGCGCATCGCCTGCACCGTAAGGCGTTCCCAGCCTCTGCCTTGTAGTGGCTCACCAGAAAAGAAATATATATATATATACACATATTTATTTTTCACAAGGAGCAAGCAGTGGCATTGCTTCCTAGGTAGGAACCAGCTCCTTCCATCTCAGGAGCTCAAGGCTAGACCCAGCTGGGGTGTGCGCACATGGTTTTAGGAGGACGAGTTTCCGCAGCTGGGAAAGGAGAGACAAAGGGAGCGGAGTGCGAGGGGTGGGTGTGCCTGGGAGAAAAAGACAGGCTCTGTGTGCAGAAAGCGTGGCCGTGGGCACGGCTGCGGCTGTGAATGGGAGCGGAGCTGCCGGGAGAGGGGAGAGGCAGAGCAGAGGGTGGGTGTGCCGCGTGTGCCACGGGAGCAGGGATGCTCGGCGGCTGGCGTGAGCGCTTTTGTGTGCGACAGAGAGCACGGGCACGGGGAGAGCAGGTTCACGTCATGCGGATATGCTCGCACACTCATTCAGTCCGCTCCTCTGTCATCTTTGGGTAGTACAAAGAGAGCCACCGGTACACGTAATGCCTGAAAGGCACTCGAGTCCCTACAGGGCTGATAAGCTCGGGCGCGGGGGATGTATGCTAAGTCTGCTGTTACAAATCTTGCTGTTGCAGACTTCAGCAGCGCTGAATAAGCCAGCCAAAACCATTTCACAATATCCTCCTTGGGCAGAGGCAGGTGAGAATGAGGAGGCATGTGAAGTCTCCACGTGGGCTCCTTTGGACGTACGCCCCAGCCAAAGCCCCAGCCCTGAGAGCCCTGGGCATGGCTCCCAGGGGATGTGGTCAGTGTTTTTCCTGAGTCAAACACCTGACGGCTCAGTCAGGCAGCAGGAGTCACCAGAGAGATGGATAAAGCTGCCCTGATGTCCCAGGAGGTTCATAAACTTTCTCTATGGTTTTTCAAGCTTGGCAAAGAATCACACCAGCCTCTCTAGTGCCTGACATCCTGGCTCTTTCAGCCACCATCTTGCACTGGTAGGGCATGGCAGGATGCCCCAGAGCAGACCTTCAGACAAATTGGAGTGACTGGAAGGATGAAAAACATGAGGAAATCACCATCAAGGTGGGAGATAATTTTTACTGCTGGTAAGGTGTTGGCGTGGCTGCTGGGAGGGATGTGAAAGCAGCAAATGCAAAAGAAAGAAGGATAGTGCTGAAGAAATCAGCCACTTTCCGCAATGGGGAAGGGTTGAGGGTGGCTGCCAAGTGTCAGGTTCAGACGACGTGAGCACAGAAGCCTTTTTAGCAAAAGTAAGTAACACAAATAGTGGAGAGTATAGCCCCAAGATTTTGGGGGTGGAGCCTGATGAATATGAGACAACCTTAAAGAGGTGCTGGGGAACAAACACATGAGAATGAAGATCATGGGAAGGTCCAGGATAGAGAAAGATATTTCAGAGTCCCTGGAATGGGGCCATGTGCATGCATGAAGGTCTTATGCAGATTAGGTTAAAAGGGGGAAAAAAAGCAGAATGAAGGTCTGAGCTGTGAGGGTTCCAGCAGAGAGAAGCTATCAGGAAGGGAATGAACAGCAGCACCTGGGGCAGCAGCATGGTTTCAGGGAGAAACTAGGTGTGAGTCAGGAAATACCCAGTGTAAGATTTCTGGATGAGGATGGAAAGGGAGGAAAACCAGATGGAGGGGCTCTAGGAGTGAGTCTGAGGAGCTCAGGAGCTTAATAGCTGCTTGTTCAAAGAGTTTAGGGAGGCGCAGAGATGGGAAGGTAATTGAAGAGACATGGTCAAAGGAAAGTTTTAAACATGTGCAATGACATGCTTGGTATGCAGGGAGAAATTCATCCCTAGTGTACGCCTAATGAAATCAGTAGCTTTGGCTTTAGCTCTATCTGTTAATTCCACATGACAGAGGAAGAAGGAAGGGAATTGTTTGTTTTTCACAAAGCGATGATATCAAACAGCTTTGAGTGCTCTTTTTTTACCCATCAAAAAATATAACCCAAAATATTACAATGATATGTTTTTTTTCTCTTCCTTCGCTCTGCACTCTGCCTGCTTCCTTAGAGGAAACCTCTCCCTGCTCATCATCAGGTGTGCTTGTGATGGGATACAGCAACGCCTGCACTGGACCTGTGCTGTCACACGTGGACCTTTGTCACATACGGCGGGCACAGTAGTACCTCTGCCCTGTCACTGCACACGTACTGGCCGCAGAGCTGGGGCCCTGTGTGGTGAGGTGCCTACATCTTGCCACCACCCCTACAGTACAAACTGGGGCTGGATGGGGTTCTTCATTGCCCCTGGGAAACCGCAGCTCCCTCCTCCACACATGCTGGTTCTTGTGTAGGATATGGCTTTAAACTAAAAGGGAGTAGATTCAAGATATAAGAAAGAAATTCTTTACTCAGAGGGTGGTGAGGCACTGGCACAGGCTGCTGAGAGAAGCTGTGGATGCCCCATCCCTGGCGATGTTCAAGGCCAGGCTGGATGGGGCTTTGGGCAACCTGGTCTGGTGGTTGGAAGTAGATGAACCCTTAAGGTCCCTTCCAACCCGAACCATTCTGTGATTCTATGATTTTGTCTCTGACACCTGCTGGAATCAAAGTGAGGGGCAAGTGGGATCATGCTGGGGGAGCAAAGGCTGCTGGAAGTCCCTTGGAGCTAAAACTAAATGAAATCTAAGACTAAATATTGCAGCATTTTAATCCCTGCTTTGGCATGATTAATTACAGACTTTGCTGAGCACAATTTCTTGCTCAAGACATGCAGAAATAGAAAAGTAAAGCTGAACTACTATGGCCTTTTTATTGTTATTTGTTTTGTTTGTTTGTTCTGACAGAAAATTAGGGGAATTGGAGGGGGCAACCCAATTAATGTATTGTTTATTTAACCTGACATGATCTAAGCTGCTACCCTCTGCTCTCTGCGCTCCCATCTAAGCCAAGTGAGAACACCTCTGTAAGGACTTTGTTGGCAGGAAAGACTTTGCCTCCTTGTTTGTCTTTGGGACAGTTCAGTCTCTCTCACAGAGCAGCATTTTTATTAAACAAGAATTACTGTGAAGTAGCTGCACATGAAAAAAAGATTTTTTTTTGTTGAAACACTGCACTAGGGATCTCCGGCAACTACCAGGTGCATCACAAGTATTTCAAAGAGAAAAACATGCACATGCTGGGAGAGTGCTTGGAGGCTGGCTGGGGAGAAGGGAAGAAGAGACTGAAATACTGCAGCTGTCTTACCTGTTGTTTCTTACACGTAAAAGAAATGTTGTGGTATTGCCATGCAGGTTCAGCTTGACCTGAGCTGCAGACCTTCTAGCAGTGTTTGAATTCATCAGAGAGGAAAAATGGGCAACATTGGTAAGGGCAAGAGGGTGGGAGGGTGCATGCGTGCTGGGGGGGTGGAAGGGGAGAGGGAGGTTGTAGGGCAAAGAGCAAGGGAATGAGGGGTGCAAAGGAGAAAAGAGGGCAGTTGTGTGGCCTGAATGTTAAACAGAGTCTTGGGACAATATCCGCCTACTCTTGTTGATGAAAATTTTGTTTTTGTTGCTGTTGTTGTTGATTTTTAACAGAACCCTTTATTCACAATAAAACTCCCCCTAAAGCAAACAAACAAACAAACAAAAAAGTACAACCAGGCAGTCAGAAACCTTGATACTTCCTGTTCCATGTGCAGCTGAGCTTTCTTGCTTTGAGGAATTACACTGTAGTGAGAGGTCAAAGCACAAGAGCCATGAAGGTTTTGTTATTTTTTTCTCCTCGTGCTTCTTAAGCAGTGATGCCCATGAGATTAGTATTTACCTTGATTTAATGTCTCATCAGAAGCATGACATCCCCAGAAACCCTGCTGCGGTGCTACTAAATGAAGCATGCCTTGTTTCCTCAGCTGGGATTTAAACCTCTGCCCTTAGAGACCTGAGGGGTGGGGAAGAAGGATGGGGAGAGAGTGATAGATATTGACCCACCTAGCATGTAGGCTAAATTAAATAACCAGGCTTTATTTTTTAACCTATTTAAAACAGTTACCGTTCTCTGCACAATTGATGTTTGTGTTTGTGGAGGTTACCGAGGTGGCAGCTGCTGCAGCGTGAGCTTCCCCTGCTCTGTACCTTTCCCCTGACTAACATGCTGTGGGTGACCTTCGTGTGTAAGGACAGCCACTGTCTTAAGGAAAGAGAGAGAGAGAGAAAAGCATTTTTTCTGCCAGTTAATTGAATCCAGGCCTTCCTTTCAAGGTGGGCAGGGAAAGCTTTATTTTCCTCGAGCAGCAGGGAAACAGTTGCTTGCGGGGGAACTGAGGAAATGAAACCTTCTAAAGTCTCTTCACTAAAGATGTCAAACTGAATTTGAAGTGCATCCACTCTTAAACCAGAACTGACCATGGTCTACAGAAGTGCTCTACTGATTTTAGTACAGTACTGCTTTATACTAAGCAGCAATATGGCTTAGTGTCTATCTAGTTGGATGACCAGTTTCTCGTTGTATCCTATATTTTCCTCTTTCCTGCTCTTTTCAGCACATCTGCCCCATACTGAGTCCCTAAGAAATATGACTCATTATAAAACCCTCCTTTGATGGCCTGTTGTGACAACTCTTTGAACTTTTGTGCTGGGAGAGCACAATGCACAGGACAGAATTATGGGCAGCTAAATTGCCTCATTAAGAGAATATTATCGGGTCCTATTTGGTCTTTTCCTATCAAGCACTTTTGAATACTTTATCCAAGACAGTTTTATGTTACAGGATATCCCCCCATCTCCCCTGAGAGACTTTCCCTTTGCTCTTTCCTCTTCATGTCTGTGCTCTTACAAGGACTGGATCCTACCATGATGTGGAGAGGGTGCATCATAGCTATTCCCTTGCCACAGGTTATCCAAGAAGAGCTATCAGGGGAGGATTGTCAACAGTCCTTCACTCCCAGTACAGTCATATTCTTCTGCACCAGAACTTCCAGTGTCTGCAGATTCCAAAAAACATCTTTCTACTTACAGCTAAAATTGTAGTATTGTTTTTTGTTTTTAATCTCATAGATGTGTGTCCCCCACAGTGTTTAGTTTGGTTTAGCATTGCACCTCCAGCTAGAACCCACAGGATCGTCATGATTCCACTACTTAGTCCTTTGCTACAGTGACTTGCCCCACTGAAATCTTGCAAGCTGTACCTTTACTGTCCTGACTATTGCACATTTCTGTCTTATGGAGTCCCAGCTATGCAGACTTTTCAGAAACAGTATGCTAACACTTCACAAGTATTCTGAAATCTTCTCTTACTTACGGTTCTGTGCTTGTGGTTCAGAATTGCCCCTGTAGCTTCAAGAGCCTTTTTCACAATAGTCCTGTCATTCTCTGACTCAGGCCTCTTCCTTGGCCCTTACTCACACCTTTCTGCAGCTAGCAGTGCCCTACAAGCATGTGCTGTTTCACCCATTGCAATCCTTTACTGACCCCTACATGATGGTTTGCCTTTTAACACCACCTTAGCCTGTAGGACAGCAGCTTACCCCAGACCAGAAACGTGTGTGTGCTTGTGTGCTTCTGACCTAATTGGGAAGACTTTCATTTACAACTTTGCATGTTCCCTGCAGTGTGCCCTGCAGTACTGCTTAACATCACCCCACCAGGCTGGGAGCTCTGCTGGCTTGCCTGCATCGAGGAAGCCACCAACTGTGCTTGCAGGAAAGGTGCCTCAGCTGCAGGAGCTGGGGTGGGAGATGGGGGGTGTTTTACCGCATGAGGTGACACAGGGTTTTAATTTTCCCTGGCACTGTGTTTCTCAATGCACACTGAAATTGTACTGCCTGGATTAGGTTCTGCTGCTTCCCTCCAGCCCAAAAGCCATGTTTGACCCCTGGTCAGCTCGAAAATCATGCTTTTGTGCTGTTTGCTGAAACACACACAGTAACCTATGGCGAGGATAAGAATCAGATCCTCAGCCAGGGTAAATTGCTTCAGCTTCAGCAGAGTCAGTAAAGCTAATCCATTTTCTTCCAGCTGAGATTCGGGGAGCATGGATTAACTATACTGTCTGGAGTCAGCCTTGATTACAAATCCAGGCATAATGAAGGATGTGGCTTCACTCACCCCGTTGTTCTGCAACGTTTTGAGCGTCTCCTTCGTGCAGCGGGGCTTTGAGGCTCATATCTCCTGCCGTCCTACAGTGTGTGGTAGAACAACCTGGCCGCTCATTCACGAAGAGGACAAAAGACACAAGGGGAAAGGACTTTCTGTTCCAGTGCTGAAACACAAGGCAAGGCAGTCTGAATCCACGGAGACCCTCTGATTGATGTGACAGGGAGGGCATGACAAGCCTGCTGATGTGCGAACAGCATTTTACTCCAGCTGATCTTGCCAAAAAAAATAAAACACCCATGACAAAAACTAAACTAGCTGGCTTACTTAGAGCATAAATGTCCAGGAATGGAGAACTGCCACCTGGTGTGAGTTATGAAGCCCTGTCTTCCGCTGTGAAGATGACCATGACAAATAGTGGCAGGTTGGGCCCAGGGCACCCTGTGCTCTGGTCTAGGCAGAGTTGGCTTTGCCCATCTCTGAAGGGCTGCCACCCTGCAATCTGCAGTTCAGCCCTAACTGCAGGCCATGAGATGAAGGGTACACGTGTGAGCCTGCACATATATGAACAAGTGTATGGCTTCTTGTATACAGCTTGAAGTAGCAGGGACTGGGGTTTCCATAAGGAAATCTGAATTTTCCTTGTCAGTTTTACCACACAAGAATTTTGCTTGGACTGGGAGGGGAGGTCATGCTGCATTTTGGTGGTAGGCCACGATAGCTGGAGGAAAGCCTGGCCATTTACCTCTGTGTAGGAGGAGTACAAAGCATTCATTCCATGTCTTGTTCCTCAAGCCTTATGGCAGCTGTCTCCTGCACCACCCCATGCCACCAGGGCTCATGGTGTGAGGGGGCAAGGCAACTGCTGGACATGCAGTTTTCTGTCATCATCTTCTCCAGATTCCTCTGGCTTTTCCTCATCATTCCCATGCTAAACCGTAAAACTAGTAAGGCAGACCATGGTGTCCATACTGGCTTAGATTGTGATCTGTCTTCTGCCTGATTCAGAATAAGGCTTCCCCCCCCGAGCTGGAGGAAAGCAAGAGTACCAAAAGTTCTTGTTGTCACACAGTTTTGTCACATGAGGACCAAGTAACAAAATATTCATTTCCTCCTTCTCAGTATGTGAGAGTGAACTGGGAGAGCCAAAACTGGAAAGACTGGCAGTGGCCTAGTTTGGAGGATTACGGCCTGGTGGCTCAGCCATGTTCTTCAGGAGTAGGAATGATGCGGGTTCAAACTCCTCATGTTGGGACTGAACTCATCTCCATGCTGACACTAACAGCCTCTTTCCTCTCCTTAGTCTCATTTCATGTGAAATTATTTGGCAAATTCAGCTTGAATTCACCAAACATTTTGGTGTCCCAGAAAGTGCAGCTCACAGGAAACAAATGATGCAGCAGAATCAGAGAAAAAAATTCACCTGTCTCATTGCTGTCACACTTGCTTTAACTCAGCTCCTAATGGATCTGCAGCAAATTCTTCCTGTCTGTGACAAGCTTAGACGTAAAACAAAAACTGCCATCTGCCTTAGGAATCCTGAGGTAGTTTTTGTAGGGTTTTCCCTAATTTCACCAATGTCAGACAAGGACTTCTTGGTGACCTCGGCAGCCCTCATGAGGGCAGAGCGAGGAGCAGCAGCGGGCCATTTAAATTGGGCGTAGCCGCCATTTTACAGTCACTCGCTGAGGTGATCTGCTTGGGAGGAGGGAAGGGGGGGAGGCACAACCTCCCCAGCAGATGCCTACCCCCAAACAGACTTCCTGAGGATCGAAAGAGCGGCCCAGACCACATGAAGTTGGCTCAGTGTCCCACCTGCATCAGAACCAGTGCCACAAAAAAGGCATGAAGGGTGTTTGTCATTGGAGACTCCTCTCTGAGAGGCACTGAGGCACACATTTGCCATCCAGACAATTTCTCCAGAGAGGTTTGCTGCCTGCCTGGGGACCATATTCATGACATTATGAGGAGGTTACCATGTGTGATGAGTCCCAAAGACTACCACCCCTTCCTACTTTTTCACATAGGATCAAGCGATGCTGCGACAAGGAAACTCCGAAATATCAAAAAGCAGTTTAAGTCCCTTGGAAAGATGTTGAAGGGATTGGGGCACAAGTGATTTTCTCCTTTGTCCTCCCAGTTGGTGACAGGGGCCTAAGAAGAAGATGAACGGATCAAGTGAGTGGTTGGCTGCAAGACTGGTGCCATGCTCAAGGTTTTGGGTTCTACAGTATTGGATGCACTTTTGAGAGACCAGGCATGCTGGCACCTGGAGGTGTTCAAGACCAGGTTGGATGATGCCCTGGGCAACCTGATCTAATGGGTGGCATCCCTGCCCATGGCAGTGGGGTTGGAAGTGAGTGGTCTTTCCCTTGATATATAAATAATCTATAGATTTTCTTCTTTGAAAACAGGAATGGTATTTCTTGGATAAAATATTCCAGTTCTGATTGCTCCAGTGACCTTTCCCTTGCTGTCTACCAACTATTTTTTGTGTCCAGTATGGCTTCAAATTCTGCAAGCAGTGGGGCTTCCATCACTTTTTATGAAAATTATTCCTCTGCCTAATAGATCCCATTCTCTGCCAGGTTACACTGAAATGGTGTTTTCATTAATTTTATGTCAATGCATTTGCTTATGACCATCTGCTTCCTGTCCTTCAATACTCAAAACCATTGCACTGTTTGTGCTTCCATCCTTGAGGTTTGTTTAAATCTGTAATCCTCCCATGAAATTATCACTTGATTAAATTGTAGAGAATTACTTTTTGTTGCTTTTCTCTCTATAAGTTCTTGATCATTTTTGCTGTCCTTCTATGAATTTCTCTTTGATGCTGTCAATCTCTCTCTGGCTTTCAGCATCCAAAATACAATGCAGCATTCAAAATCCAATCCACTGTTCTAGTAGTGCCAGAAAATTGTACAAGGAAATGATCATTCCTCCAGATCAAAACATAAGTCTGTAAGCTCTGCCTTTTTTCCTTCTTGGCCACTGTACCTAGTCACCTCTTCCTCTTAAAGTGTTAACTATTTGTCCCATTTAATAAGTCCCTAGTAAGACTTGAAGATCCCTATGCATATTCTGGAAATGCCACACTGTCATAAAACAAAACAAAACAAAACAGCAACAACAACAAAAACCACGCCACCACCACCAAAAAAAACCAGACATCAGACATCATATCAGGCTATACAAGTCATGTAACATAATAGGTCATATTCTGCTCTGAGCAGGTAAAGCCTAGCTGAAACACTGCCTCCAGTTTTGCATGCTGCACGTGAAGATATATGCAGGCTATCTGGTGAGGACAGCAGAAAAGAGGAATAAAAACGATCTGTGGTCTAGAAAACACAACCTGTGAGGGAAGACTGAAAGATTTGTGGTTGTTGGAGCTAAAGAAGAGAAGACTGTGGCTAGAGAGAAGGAATAGCAAAACATAGATCTTAAAATATATAGGAAAATGCTACTAAGAGAAGGAGTAAACTAGTTTCTTCTTTTCCAGTGAGGATAAAACAAGAAGTATTGATCTTAAATTTCAGTAAAGGAAGCCTAGGCTAAATACTAGAACAAATTTTAAGGCTAAAGAAAGTGCATATGAGGTCAGGAATAGATGGCCTAGGGAAACTGTGGGAATTGCCAGCATTGGATATTTTTTAGGATGGGTAAAACAATTGTCTATTAGGTGGAGTTTATACAAATAGTGGTCCTGACCTGACAAGCTGTATTTTCTGTGGCTCTGAGGGCAAAAAAATGACTACAGGTAGCTGACATTTTCAAACAGCTCCCTTCCTTTAAGTAGATTCTGTGTGTGTGTATGTGTATGTGAGTGCATGTGGATGCTGCTGGTGTTTGTGTGAGAGAAGCTTGCAGATAACACCCAGAGAATGTTGTTTAATTCCCTTTTCCAACAAACAATTGCCTTATACTATTTATTTTAACCTTAGGTTACCGGGAGAGAAGTGATAAGGGAGAATAAGCTGAGCTCCACAGGCTAAGGTTTGTATTGCTTGTTCAGCACATCTGATCATAGCTCTTCCTGCATCACACCTGAAATTAGGTATGGGATTATCCCAGAATGGTAAATATTGTATACTTGTTGGGCTGATCCGTGAATAGAGATGGACAGAGATGCTTACTGCTCGGCCCTCAGCTCAGCTTACTTGGCCTCAGAGCCAACTGAAACATTTGCCACATCCTTCTTGTTATATACTCATGTGGGATGTGTCCTGCTCACCCTGCCTTTCCCAGTCTAGCTGCATGCCTCTCCCCTTGGCTCTCGGTGAGCATCATCTGGTGCAAGTGAAGAGCATGCTGGAGCTGAAAGGAGACACAAGGCAAAGACAAAGATCCTTGCGGCCTTTGACTTCAAAGAATACTATAGAGGAAAGAGGTGCTTTTGATTTGTAACTACCAGAGAGTGGCTGGCACCAGTATCTCTCATGATAGAGACACCCTTGGATCCTGGGCTCCTTCAGGGCGTAGGTAGCCTGCCAAAGTGGGTTAAAGAAGCAGGTATCAACCCACAAGGGCTGCCAAGAATTGCAATGAACTAGTCCAGCAATGAGGAGCTAGATATTCTGAAGGGTATCCTGACTACACCCTTTCATTATGTCCACATTTCTTGGGCCTGGCTTTGATTTAGTGCTTAAGTGAGCTCCTGGGTTTGGGGTGAGTGTGTCCAGTCAAGGGGCTTTCTGCACCTACTGGGAGAGATGTGCCCAGTGGTGAGCCAGGGCCCTTTCTGCCTTCTCACAAATGGCATGGAGTGTGGTTGCTTTCTGGTATGAGAACAGGGGAGCAGTGAATTACACTACAAGCTGAAACACTCAAAGTCTTCTTCAAATGCATCATTCATGTGTGGAGATCTTAGCTGCAGATGTTGTGGATGCGATATGCTTTCTTACATGGGCTTAACTGGGGTCTGGACTGGTTTAGGGAAAGGGAATCTGCTGAGGTCAATAAAGATATCAATGGATCAAGAAATCTCAATCCTGCTGGAGATGTCAGAGTATTCTGGATGTTACAGATATACATGTGACTTGTGCTCTCTTAAGAAGAAGCACTCTCCAAGTATTTTCTTCCATTTACCGCTGGATGCATGTTCCTGGCTAGATGAACCATTTTTGTAACCCAGGAAAGCTGAGTAAGTTCTTATGTCAGCCTGATCTGTAATTATTTTATTGGAAATGCTGAGATAATTTAATACTTTGGGTAAAAATTGACACTATTGGGTTTAGCCAAGTGAAAGCTTCAACAAAGATTTCTAAACAGGGGCTGCAAATGTCTGCTCCCAATACAAAACCCCACATGTAAAATGTGTTAAAATTCTTATCCACAACTCAGCTAGTCTTTGGTGATTTTAATCTTTTCAGTTGTTACAGGCAGCAGTTTATAAAAGGTGTCTTCACAATATATTACAAATCCCACTGTGGGCTATTGCAAGAGTAGGGAAAAGTATGTTAATTCATAGTAGTAAGTTCAGGATCACACAAGCACATGCTTCCTTTTTGAGGATGCCAGTTGTACATGTAGCTGCAAGAGACTCACTAAGAGCTGTTTTTCACTGAACATTGTTTCCTGCCCCGACAGATAGCGTTGTTGAAGACCTTTGCACTTGCTAGTGACAACCAGGTGTGAACAGAGCTGACAGAAGACTTGGATAGTGCTTGACCCTCTTCTGAAGTGTGATTAGACAATATCCAGCCAAAATAGGACATTGCCTATATCTGTAGGGCAGTTTAATCTTTTCTTGAACTCTAAAAAGTTCCTTAAAGGCCTATATAAAAATCTCCAGCTCTCTTTAAAATTGGAGCCTGGTCCTTAAAAACTGACTGCCAACATACGGCCAATGCTCCATAAGACCTGATGCTCCACATAAAATTGTGGGGCTACAGAAAGCAGGCAGCACTAATGTTGGTAGGAAGAGTGTCTTCAGACTGGGCTTTGCCTACTTTGGGACAAAGTTTTTCAGATGCAGCTTTGTATCTCGGGCAAATAGCTCTTGCCAAGCTGTTTCTCAGAAGGTGAGAATCAAGCTGTTCCCTTCCTGACCCCCTCAGCTATCTCCCTTCAAGTCAAGGCTGGCAAAGGCAGTGACCTAAAACACTCACAAACAGCATAGTTTTGCATCAGTTGGATCCATGCTGTGCAATATTACACATAAGAGTTTTCAGTATTTATTTCATTTTTATGTGGTATTATTTATCTTTGTATTTGATCTCCTGATCTTTTTAAATACACACCGTTAAAAGCTGGGTTAAGGTGCAGGTCTGTGATGTGTGATCCCAAGGCATGCTCCTGTAGACAAAACCACTTTGCTGTTAGTCTTGCATACAGCACTGCTGGGAACTGAGGGAGTGCACGTGTGCTTCTTAGCTGGTCTGATTGTTCACTGTTCTGTGTGAGCACAGTGCATAGATGTAATAACCAGCTTACTGTGCTTGAAGGTCTGGGATCTGTCAGGGTGCTGAAAATTTCTGGAGTGATTATCTGTAGCAGCCAATAAGCATATATATATTTTTCTGCAAACTCTTGTTCTCCCTGAATCCCCATGTCTAGCGGTGCAGCTTATCACTTTTCCACTGCTGCGTATAGATATAACCTTGGACAGTATTCTGGAGCATTTTTGTTCATTTCCTCTCACCACTAAATATGACCACTTTTGCCAGCTTTCTGGAAGAAAAACTCCATTTCCAAGGGGATTTCTCAGAATTGTATGTACCTGTATCAAATTTGGACAGGTTTCTGAATGCACCAAATCCAAGCTGTACTAAACCAGGCCTGGACCTGGGGTCTGCTTTTCTGTTGCTTTTCTATGCAAGCTTATTTTAAAAAGCAGGAAAATAAAGCCTGGATAAAGATAAGCAGGAACATCTGATTCACAGCTTCTTCGCAGAATATGCAGCTATTCAATTCTTTTCCTGTGCTTTCTTGTAACACCGCAGGAACCGGACTGCTTTCATAAGCACTTGATTATATCCCACCAGCACTCTCATGCCCCATGAGGTAGTGAGTTTTCTCTTCTAGACTGATGAGAAATGAGAACTACTAGCAACGGTGGAGAAGAAGCCTCCTTAAATCTTAATCTGAGCCACTGCCTCCTAGCAGTATTCAGGAATCTTGTTTTGTCCCTGATTTCCCTACTGATCAATATCTTTCACGGCAACATTTGCTGGGGGACAGAGGAGATAAATGGGAGGAGATTGGTAAATGATTTGAGTTTTCAGCTAAGGAAGAAAGGAGCTGGACTGATGCTCACAGCAGAAATGAAGGGGGCAATAGTGAAGAGAATAGTTTGAAAATTAGGGAAGTGTTCCTCAGGGTGAGATCTCAGGGGCTGGAGAACACCTTCTCAGGCAAGGTGTAGCAAAATAAGCCCTTGGAATTGTGTTTCACAGGGTGTGAGCAGTTCTGACACTTGAAGGACCTGTACCACAGGAAAATGGGAAAGGAAGTGAGCATTGCTCTATGGCTTTTGCATACTTTCCTTGCATAGCTGTATTACCAGGAAACCCCACACTGAAAAGGATAAACAGAGGTGGCAAGATGAATGTCCGCTGGTACCTGCCTATGAAAAAAAATGACAACTATTAAGTGATTGTGCCAGTCTAGGAAAAAAATTGCTCCTAAATCCTACTACATGATCTGGGGCACAAGCACTGTTATGCGTTACTGAGATACCTCCCAGAGTACTAATTAATGAAAGTCCATGCCTAGGAACATCTTTGAGCTTTTGGATACAGATGCTGGACAAGGTATCCCATACTAATGTTATCCCGGTAATGTTATTACTATACATGCAACATGGAGAAAGAAAGTTCACACAGGCCATTACTCCAGAGTGGTTGATGCTCTCTGCAGGCTCTCACATAGCTTATTCTGGGATAACTTTTCTGTGTACTGGTATTCACAGATTCCCAGGAAAGGACTGTTGAGTATGAGCAATGAGAAGCACGTGGAAAAGCTGCAGAAATGGAGAAAAAAGCACAGTGTGTTTACAAACTAAAGCTGGCTCTGAAGAGAGGGGACCAGGGAGTTATACCGGGACAGCACAGAGCAGAACTGCTGTTGTCTTGGAAACTCAAAGAGAAAAATTAGCATACAGAAGGATTTTATTTTTCAGAGGTGATCTACAGACACGCATGCATGCACATGCACACACACACACTATATGTATATATATATTCATGTTCCTCTGCTGCTTTGCTGATGACTTTCTTGCCCAAAGCCAGTTGACATAAGAATTCATTGTGTCTAATATTAAAAGTGAGAATAGGAAAGAGAAACTTTCTGTTCAGTGTAATGAGAACTGATCTTGTGCTAGCAATTCAGAGAAACAGCTATTACATATATAAATGAATTAAAGTTAGAGATAGCAACAGTTTAGTTTTCTGCTCCCCCCAGAGAAGAAAAGGAAGGAGACCTATGTTAGATTATGAAGACGGAGAGCTGTGGGCATAGTTTAAGGGCTCCCTCATGCATCAAACTGAATTTCGAAGACAGCCAGGAAGACTCACTTCCCTCAAGTAGCTGCAATCACAGATATGATGGACATTAGTGATGGAGAAGGCTTGTGACCTTAGCTATGTCTTCCTGGTCAGTGAAGCAATTTTCCCTCAGCGGGAGGCTGAATGGAAGAAGGGACCTGCAGAAGACTCTGAAGCCATCTTTCAGCACATTGGAAGTACAGCCCCTTGCCAACAGGGACAAACTTGTTGCTGCCTGAGGCTGGGGTTGGTGACAGTATGTGTGTACACCAGTACATGCAGAGTGAGGCACACTACTTGGACTGAAGGCAGCTTAAGCTCACATACCTCCTGTCCTCCTCATGTACAGCTGAAATGAGGTGATATGAAGAGGAACCAGTGGTGGACTTGGCCCCCCAGCTCAGCTTTATGAACCTCTGGTACAGCCTGCCAGAGGCAGGCCCTGGCACTGCGAGGAGGAAGACATACTGTCCATGTGAGAAAAGAATGCTGTCTCTTTTGGTTCTGTGACTTACTGAATGGGTAAGAAAACATGCTGGCCTCTCCCTTCTGAGCAAAAATGTATGTCCATTTTGTCTGCCCTCGCCAGAATCTTGGTGAAATAGATTTGTAATTTCCCTCTTGCCCTGTTGTGCACTGGTTTGGGAAGGCAGCCAGTGGCACAGATCCAGGCTCTGGCATATGCATGCACTCTTGCATGGGCAATGAATTCCTTTCATAAAGATTTATTTTACTGTTTCCCATGCCACCTCTCTTTGCCCACAGCTATACATTATCACAGCACCCATAACAACATGTAAGTAGCTCCTTTAATTACTAGCCTGTATTTGCTATCCCTGTTCCTAATGGCCTGGAATTCACACTCCCATCCTTACTGTTCCCATCTCCCCCACTATCAACAAGGAGCCACGTTGTGGTTTTGTCTGAATTAAGTCTTTTGGCACCCTGCACTGCTCTCCATGGGCATCTGTATCTGCCCTGGTCTATACGGCGTTGGTCTGTTAGGACCTGGAAATTCAGGGTCTACTTTGATAGTCCATAGCAGCTCCAGTGCTTGGTATGCCACTTAGCTGTGATCTCCTGTGTGACTCACAGGTTGGTTTTTTTTGGAGACACAGCTGTTCTCAAACTGCAGTCCTTTCCTGGCTAGCTGGTTGAAACAACTTCCAGCATTACGGTCACTTCCACCCCCTTGCTCCAGGTTAGGGCTTGTTTTCTCCTGAGCAGTCTGAGCCTGGCAGACTTTGCAGACAGGGATGTTGTGAAATGAGGAGGCCTGTTATCAGAAGGGAATATGCAGCCTGCTTGGAGTGTAATCTATCCTCAAAAAATAACTTGGCAGAAACAATGCAGTTGGTAGTTTGGAGCATATACGCTGGTGTCATGAGTAACACGGTCCTTGTGGCTGAGCCTCCCCTAGCGCCTCCCACCAAGAGATGCGAACGGAGGTTGCCCTTCTATTAATTTAAACCAGCAGCAGCCGGCTCTCCCTAAACCACTGCTGATATCTTTCTGACAGTCTCCTTATCTGGGAAGAAAGGCGCTGATAAAAGACACATTAAAGCAGTCTGTCATCAAACATAACTATCTTGCCACTGTAAGTCAAAGCCACTGATTTACTTGTGATCGTTTATGAAGGAGCATCAGCTGTCACAGGCATGACCTCAATAAGGAGTGGCTGTAATAACACTCGGGGCATGGTTAGTCCCTTTCAACAAAGGACACCGAAATATGTATTCAGAGTCTTGTGTGGGGGAAACCAAGGTGGTGTTGCCCTAAGGGCATCCCAGCAGTGAGGTAGCCGGGTTCACTCTCCAAACCGCTGCTCCTTTGCCCTGGCTGCTGCCTCTTGAACAGCTTGAGGAGCAGCCCTCCAGCCAGCCAACACTGCAACAAATTGCATTATGTACCTAAGACTACTCTTTTTTTCTTTTCCATACCATTTTATCCCCAACTATTTTATACCAAAGGGCTATCATCATAATGACTACAAAATGAATGAGGAGATGGGGGATGTCTTGGCATCAACAATTTAGTACTGGGTTAGACAGCATTTTCATGTAGAGTTTGCCAATATGAATCCAGCCCACACCAGCAGGGACTGCAAATTTCTATCAAGTGCTGACTGGCTGTCAGCCGATAGGAAACGAACTCAGTCTCAGTCCAGTTCCTACTCAATCAGTGAAAGTCAGAAATACCTCCACTGCTGGAAACTGTCTCCCTCTTTCACTGGCAAGCCTGGCAGAGAGGCTAGAAACTGAACAAGCTGCAAGCTACTCTCTCATCTCTGGGGAAAATATCTGAGACATATTAACATCAGGAACTGTAAGGAAAAAGCTTACCCAAGCATTGCTGGTATTAAACCTGCTCTGTGTTGATGCTTGTTGCTGTTACTTCAATACTTTTCACCAGCCTCATATTTAGCACAAGCACAAAGAGGTTCTCAAGAAGAAAGAGGAAAATTGCAGGTGGTGTTTCAATTGCAAAGGCACTAAAGGAGTAGTCTAGGCAGTTTTAACAGGTGAATAAGCTTTCACCCAAGAGCTTGAAGATGTCCCGAATGCAACAGCTTTGTATTCTGAAGCTGTGTCAAGGAGAGGCAGGACTGCTCAGATGTCACAGCCAGGCCTGCTTGGGAATTTTTCAGCTGCACTGATTTTATTGAAATAGTGCTAGCTCACTAAAAGCCAAAGTTTCTCGGTAGTTCTGATTAAACAGCAGTTAGGAAGGATTTTTCCAAATTAATAATTGAATTCCTATCCAGTGTGATTTTCTGTCTTCCCCTAAATGGAGACCACTAGCCAAAAGCTTTCTCGTGCTAGACACAATTTCACATCACAGAAATGCACACAAGGAACTGCTGCGGAAAAGGAGAAAAGAGCCAGATGAGAGCACTGACACTGTGCCACCCCATTGGCACAAAGACAGCTTGCTTTGCCTTTCACACCTGCACTGTTGCAATGGCCCTAAGTAACACAAGCTCATATTTCACCTGCATTTTCTCACCACATCCCTGTCTGTAGGAACAGGTCTGGAAGATCCCTCCAGACTTCCTTTCAGCATTGCTTTAGCTTCTAGTTTAGGAATTCTTGGAAAAATTCTTAGGAATTTTGGTACCTGTTCTGGCTTTGTTTATTTATTTTTTTTCACTGAATAATTTCTCACCAGATTCATCACTTTGACAAATGGAAATGACAAGAATGGTGATAGCTGGGTTCATTTGCCAACCAGTTTGAGATTGCATTAATTGTAGCATGATGCTTCAGAGTGCTGGTAAGAGTTGCTGCATCTATCCTGCAGCTAGGGGAGCCGAGGCACAGTCTTGTCCACAGCCATCAGAGACAGCAGAGCCAGGCCAGAATTCAGAACTCCTGGTACCTTGTGCACTGCACTAACTGCTCAGATGCTGCTTACTCACTGAGCTTACAGTCACATATCCTGCTTTCACTGCCGCTTTCGCATTCCTGTTGATCAGAGCTCTCCCTTTAGCTATGCCTTTCAAGTCTTAGAAGCTGTAATGAATATGTATCAACATTTCAAAGCCGTAGATCCTGTGGTGGTGAAACAGAAAGGGGACGGTAGAGACAGACACACATACAATCTAACTCATTTTTAAATGTCTGTAATTCATCCAAGAGCATTATCAATAATTACTAGAAGAAAGCGATAACTTGCATCATGAAAAATCCGTGCTTTGGCGAAAAGCTGGCAGAAGGCCTTACAGATATCTTGCACATCCAAAACCTTTCCTGAGCATGCTAATCAGCTGGAGGTGTTGGGGGAAGGAGACCTGGCTGTCTGTTCACTGCTCTGGTGGCCTCGCCAGGGAACCCTGCTGTTCTGTCAGCGCTGTGCCTACGTCAGGCACTTCGTATCCTGCTGCAGACAAACTAGGTGGATGAATACTAGATCTAGTCTTAGCCAGTAGTTATGGGATTTCAGGGGAGCTCTGTGGGAGCTGGATGCATTATTCTCTTAGTTCTCCCTTGAAAGTTCAAGCCTGGATGCTCACTGGATATCCTCTTGGAGTTTCGCCACTGCTTCCTCTCAACTGTGCTATGCTTGTGACAGGGCAATGGGCATCTCTGGTAATCTGTTACACCTTTTTTAAGATCTTTCCCCTTAAAGTGGTGTCTGCAGGTGGCAAAGCAGAGGAAATGGGTCCAGAAATGGTTTCAATTTGCAATCCCCAGCAGCTACCTCCCACCTGCAGACCAGAATCTCCAATATAGACAAAGCCAGGGAAGGGAGAACAGATTGGGGAAAGGGCACTCAGGGAAGGGAGACTGTGTTGAAACTTGAGTATCTTGCTCATCTGAAGCCACTCACAGCTGCCCAGTTCCTGCACGTGATGCTACCAGAGCTGTGGCATTTGGATCTGCTTCCCTCTCTTCCCATCCATTCCCTTACTGCTTCCCTCAGTCCCATTTTTATGGGCTACCAAAACTTGCTTCAAGCACAGGGCCCTGAGAGGATTGGGGTTGGGATGTGAGGATGCTGTGCCACTTTGTAGACCTTTGTGTTATTCTGTGGAGGATGAACAAACCTCTCCCTCCTTCCCACCACAACACCATAACCCATGTGATGCACCCCTACTTTGGGGCAGGGGTGGCTCAGGGTCTGTGAGCCTTTGCTACAGCCCCCATCCTTCCTTCCTCCTGGGCTCACCAGCACCACGGTGGTGGCACAGATGCTGGCACAGGTCCCATGGGGCATCCCTGAGGTCATATCAGACACTAGGCACAAAGACAGCTGGGGCCACATTGTCCTAAACCTAACAGCTAGTTCAGCTGTAGCTCATCAGTTTGAGATTTCAGCCACCTCCACAGCTAGGGCTGACCAAAATCTCGTTGCAGCACAGACAGTCACAGCATTTCAGTCACCTCTGGTAGAGACCTCTGTGCTGGGGTAAAAGTGAGGAACATTTGGCAGTTTCAGGTAATATAACAGCAGCTGCTGACTCTGTGGTGTGTGTCCCATGAAACCGCCAAACACCTGTACTCTGCAGTCGGCATCTAGTTAATTAATGGATAAAATTCAAGAGATTAGCTTTCTGCCTAAAGACCTATATTCTTCAAATCCTGCAGGTGCATCTGGCACCGCAACCGGGAGGAAACTATCTGGGCTGGCAGCCTCTGGGCCACAGGTATGGTAGAAGACCCTCTGGTCTGGAGCCACCTGCCTCGGTGGTCTGAGAAGGCAAGGATAGCTCTTGGTCCACTGGTGGACAAGCAGCTTTCAGACCATGCAAGGATGTTTAAAGAAGATGGCATCATTTTCTTCTAGATGCTGTTGCTGGAGTCTTTATTTGAACCTTGCCCATATGTTAGAAGACAGTCTTCTTACATACTTGGCATGATCTCATACTTTTATATGCACCTTAGGGGCTTGATAAACGCATTTCATTTAATCACAGAAACCAAATGTTTTTTAGTGGCCCTTGCTGTTTCTCGTGTCATAAATGGGTCATTTTGCGCCAGCCTGTAACTCAGGAGTCCATAAGCTATACAGACACTCTTTGTCTTAAGCCTTGAGGCATCAGTTCCCTTTCAAAACAGGACATTTTTCTCATTGACAAAGTGACCTCAAGTAAATGCACTCATATAGTTCAGATAAAAATGTTCCTCAGTTAGAAAGTGGGAGTTTACCACAGTGAGGATTTTCAGCAGGAAAACACCTCATTTTCTCTCTTACATAAATAAATAAATAAATAAATACATCAGAAAGGGTTGGGCCAACTCCATCTTCCCCCATCCTCAGCTTTCATTTCATTGTCCTTGTTCTGTGTGTCCCCCTGCACAGGAGCAGCATCTCACGGGAAACACAAATGCCCATCTTCTTTCAGCTCCTTCCCCCCCCCCCCTACCATTTGTGCAGTGTGCTCTGCTCTCTTTGCATCTCAGGAAATGAAAACATGCAGAAATACACGTTTCCTATGAAGTGTGAAGTCCTTTGCAGATGATCAGTTGCTTGGACAGACTGGACTGGAAGCTCTACCCAGAAAACAGAAACCCAGGGTTTGTTATTTCAGCCCTAAAGTTGTGGCTCAAATACCACAATAAAGGCAGTGAAATTCTATGTGAAATTCAGTGTTAGAAAACCAGGCCAGAGCTCTGCCTGCTTCCTCTGCTTTGTAAGCGCAGTGGGTAATGGTTGGAGCTATAGATTGGCCAGTAAACGACTACTCAACTGGTATGTCATGGTACTGTCATTCCTGTATCCATTCCACAGAGCAGTATATGTAAGGTTATAATATTGTCTGCATAATCAGTGGGTGTTGCTGCTATTTTTTGCCTTAAGCATATGGTGGACAAACAACTTCTCCACTGTACATTTAAACCACTGTCATTGTTTCTATTCATCTATCCAGGATAAATTATATGGGGGAAGATGTGTAGGTGATGAAATTGCCCTCCATTTTTATCTTCTTTTTTTTTTTTTAACTGACAAAGGAGAGACAACAGATGAGGTGTGTCTTGACACAGAGGTGGGTGGAAAGCATAAATAACTTGTGTCACCAGAAGTAAACCCTAAAAGCCAGCTTGGCTGTTTGGGGCTAGCGGCAGTCTGTGCGATAAGATGGTGTTCTTGTCTTCTTAAATCTTTCTATCTAGCCTTGCAATCTCTCAGCTATATTTTTTTGTGGGTTTCTTAAAAACAGAAACAAACAAAGATCCCATTTCACAGGGATTAGAGTTTCCATGGAGAGCTGTAGCCCTTGGCGCCTGTGGTAGGTTGCGGCCTGGCAGTAATGATAGCCCTTGCTTGGTCCCATCAGCCCTGAGACACCAGCGTACACACCAACGTGCACATGGAGGAACACACACATGCACACACAGACACCTTGTCCTTAATGGAGTTTTAAATATTAATTTTGGGCACATGGGAAGTGCCGGGTAACAACTCTGTAAGCAGGAGTTGACTGACCACAGATCAGGTACGCGATTTGAGGCGGCATGAACAAGGAAGGCCTTGGTGGCCTTGCCAGTCTGCCTGTGACGTCTGTGTCTCCACAGCGTGGTTATTCCTTGGCCTTTTCAGGAAAGTGACCAACAAGAAGGCCTTTGAGGACCAACAGTGCGAGCGTTTTTTCTGATGTGGAGGTTGACCACTAGAAAATTAGAAAAACACCCTCTTCAAACTTCCTGACGTTTCTTTCACTGCCCTTTCTGCATCCTGATCTCCAAGGCCTCTGGCCAAAATGAGCCTGGACTAGAAGGATCAGCAGCTGAACAAAATCAGAAGGCTTTTAGAGATCTTGACTAGTTGTGACAAAAGAACAGGGATTTTGCAAGGAGCAGGGTGCAAGGGGAAGAGGAGAGGAGCTCAGATTGGCAGGAAGGAGGCTGAGGTGGAGACCCAGGGATGGGGAAGGAGAGGGACCGATGCAGGAGGTGGACAGGGTGGCCAGAAGGATGCAGCTCCTTGCTTTTCTAAAACCTTGGTTTGTCACACTCATGAATCAAAAGGAGTAAAGATTTCACAAAGAAGCACCACAAAGTTAAACATTACCCGGGCAACATTCATTAGGCTCTGTAGCACATCCATGCTAAAATATCATGTCCAGTTACGTGCTCGCCTGTGATTTTACTTATGTGGTAGGCTTTGTCTTGCAGCAGTCCAGGCAGACCTTGCTGCCTGTGCTGCAGACAGACGCCCTCCTTCTGAAAGACGTTGAAGGCAAACGCTCAGCGCAGGTCTGTGGCTGACTTCTGCTGCAGCAATGGTCTCTGCTCACGTGAGAAGGGCACTCAAGTGAGAGGAAGGCCTCATGGTGTTATTTTGCCAGCTCTATAGCTCTAGCGTGTTGTAAAGCTAACCAAAATACTCTGTTAAAGTTTGGACACTCCTTTCTGGCCATGCTGTCTCCAGAGAGATTAAACAAGAGGCCAGCAGAGAAGGGATGGGGTGGTGTGGGAAGCAGAAAAGAGGCACTTGCTATTCAAGTCCAGATAATGAGGACTGGCAAAGTTTTTTTCACATGTGCTGGCAGCACTGTTTGGAGGGAGCATGAGTGTGGTGCAGCCTCCCTGATATCAAGGGAGGGTGGCCAAACACAGAACCAGGCTGGGGGGATAGGAGAAAAATGTGGTTTTACCCAGCCTCAGCTGAGTGTGAGATTTGTGGAACAAAGTGACTGAACCCATAATAGCAGACCAGTGATCAAATTAGCTGTACTGGGCTATGCTACGCTGTGCTGTGCTATTCTGTTCATTCCTCCTCTTCTCTATGTAGGATTTTCACAGCTGCAGCATTACTGAATTTACTCATTTTAGAAGATACGCGTATTATCCCCATGACACCTGTAGACTGTTGTTCTCCTGCTGTACTGGCTCTCTGCTTACTGGCATACCTCACTGCTGGTAGGAGGCAATGGGGACTCTGACAGAAGGGACAAAAGCCAGCTTGAGGCTTATTTTGAAGCACTGAGTGAATATCAGGAGGCATCATTTTGCAGCACAACAGCAGTATGTAACTCTTGCACTGCAGGCTAGGAGCGTGTGCTGGGCAGCTGGAACAGCAGGAGAATTAAGACTTGATCTGTTCCTGTTTATGGCAAACGGGATTTCAGTCATTGCCTTCAGATGGAGCAGGACTGAGACCTGAGAACAGAGTCAGCCTGGCAGCTTGTTGTTTGCCTACTGACCTCACGCCAGTATCGTCTGCGCTGGTGCAGGGGACTGCAGAAGCCCGGTTGGAGGCAGGGGGGAATAATTAGCAGCGCTTATTAAAAGCTCTGGCGATTATTCATTACTGCTGCTGCTGTTGGCCACCCTGTTTCTACAGCGTGAGCTCTGAGGTAGGAGGCGGGGGGAGGGGGAAGGAGAAGCAAATGGGGGCCTTCTTCACCCTGGTGTTGCAGCGGACGTCTCTTTTCCAGAAGACGGATGTTGCGCGCTGAGTACCTCTCCAGAGAGCTAATGGCCGACATGGCATTATTACCAGCCTGCAATGAGCTCCATTTTTTTTTTTATGATAGTAATTTGTTACACCGGTTTGCCACACGCCCGCTGCTTCCTTGTTAATCCAATAATCTATATGAGAAAAGCAATTTGACATTCCTCCTTCCCATCTGCCACCCATCACCCAATCTATATCTTAACTATCAGTGATTTATTAATGGTGTCTGCATTAAGCACATCTCCGCTTCATTGGCGCCCCCATTCCCTCCCTCCTCTCTGGATACATTTAGAGAGCAGAGTCAGCATGGAGATGAAAAGCAGCAACAAAAGCAGCCAAGCCAGGGGACTTTGGGTGCTTAGGTCAAATAATCCACGTGCTCCCAAGTGAGGGCATCTAACAGCCCGAAACCCCTTCACTTGAGACTCAAGTGCACGCTCAGCCCTGCCGCTCCTCCCGATACCTGGCACACTAGGAAATGTAGGAAAATACCACGTTTGTGTCTATACTCCCTTTGCCAGCATCAGTTCCATCCAGCATGGGTCAGTGGTCAGGGGCTGTTAGGATGGCCGTCTGCTTTTGATGGGGCTCAGTCCGGTGGTTGTTGGACAATGCTTCAACAAGCTGAAACAACCACATCCGTGAACTGCAACAATAAAGAAGCGTGGTATCCAGGATCCTGGGTTCCTCGAAGTCTGATAAGGGTGAGTTTGTTAGCCTTTCTGTCAGTGGCAGGATGAACAGCACATCCTTTGTGCCAGCAGCTATTTCCATGACACTTGTAAGAATACCGTACCTTCAATACCCACATCCTTCAGCAGGGATGGTTTGAGATTGGCCAATGAGCTCAAAAGCTATCGGAGGTGAAGGGCATCTGAGAGGCTAACGTACACGCACATGGACACACGCGCTCCTGTGTGCTCACAAAAGCCTCGTTTCCTTAGAAACCCAGCTAAAATCTACTGCCAATATTTCAGCCTGCTTGCCAGTATCAGTAAGGAGCTCAGGGAGCACTTGAGTTCTGCAAAATGAAATTCTCTTTTCCTTTCGAAGGAATTCTCTGCTTGAAATTAGATTTGGGAAGCGCTGATTCTTGCACTGCTTGAAGCTTGCACTGCTCTACCTGTGCGGGTCGTGGGACTGGCATTCCCAGTCATTCACCTTTCGTTCTCAAAATTCAGCTAATGTCCTTGCGTATGCCGGCTGGGCGTTGCAAACAGGTTTCATCGATTCAATTATTCCCCATACAGCAATCTCATACACGCTTACCATACAGCTCTGCATCTTGCAGTATTTCCTTGTATGCAAAAAGCATGCTTAATGACTTTTAATTTTAATTTTCCTATGGGAAAAACAAAAAAGAACATTCAAGTGTACATCAAAGTTTGCCATGCACATCTTTCCTGTTGTACTACTGGAGATTTAAGGGTGTAGAGTGTAATAAGCAGATCTTCAGTGTTACATAATTTAACATGACCAGATTTTGTCATGTTAAAATCTGTGCTATACAGAAAGTTCATACCGCTGGTTGGATACAACAGGGGGTGTGGGCATTGTGGCAGAAGATATCTTTATTTCATTTTTGCCAACAGCTTTTTTTAAAGCGACTTCATTCATTTGGAACAGCCTAGCAGGACCTTTTCTGTAGTTATTATTACTTTTAAATTCCAGGAAAAAAAAAAAAAAAAAAGACATTAAAGAACGAAGTGCTGTAAGGAGAGCCAGATTCCCAGGGAACAATGGCAATGTGAAAATGAACCATTTATAAGCAAAATTGAAACAGAGTTCAGTGCTTTCTGCAGCCTGACTGAAAAGGATGCAAAGACTGGGTCCAGATGTGGAGAGGCAGGGGATGAAAAATGCTGGGTGCAACCAGCACTGCCCAGTTGTCTTCTGAGGTGCCTGGCGCAACCTGGATGGCTCCTGCACAGACTGGGTCCTGGCACAAGAAGGGTAGATGGGGAAAATTTAGATTCATATGGGTCTGTGGTGACTGAATTGGAGGTCCCACAAGCTGTTCCCAGCTAGCCTTGCAGTCTTGCTACACTGAGCAGTGTTTCATTTACTTTTTTTTGGGTTTTTGCCCCTTGGTCGCTGGTGAACTGTGGTTGAGATGCTGCTCTTACTGCTCACCTCCCCAGCCACTTTCAGCGCCTCAGGATGCCAGTCTTAATACTGCTGAAGACTCCCAAGGTGAAAATTGTTGCTTATCCCTTCCCTCAAGGCTGAGATTTTCATTGGAGATTTAGGGAATGAGTTAAACCACATTTAACAGATGTCAGTATCATTTGGACTAATAACTCTTTTAGGCATATTGAAAAATCTTGGGATAAACAGACTGGGAAGAACTTGGCTCTAGACACATTTTTAAGAACTGGGTCATTTGGTTTGGGGTTTTTCTTTTTTTTTTTTTTCTTCTTTTTTTTTTTCTTTTTTTCCCACTGTTAGATGTGTCTGTGCAGTGTTAATAGACCCTGAGGAAGTTTCAGGTTTTAGCGTGCCACTGTGCAATGACTGTACTGAATGTCCCAAGTGCCATCCCTGATTCAAAGAGCATAGCACACAATTCAGAATGAGACAAAAAGAAATGTTTTTGGTAAACAATCTCTTCATAATCATGAAATCAGTCATGGCCATACAGTAATTACATCTAAATCTGCTGAATAGCCAAAAAAGTGTTTTATTTCCCCCCCCCCCAAGCTTCCTAAACTAGAAGCTGATGAGGAAGGGCCCATATTAACACAGCCGTCTGCTCCAGGCATCCACCCACACTGATGGAGAGACAGACTTTATCCCTGCCTCTGCCTCATTGGCTTGAAATTATATTTCAACCCTAGATATTCTGGGGTAAATCTCTTTTATTCACTCCTGCTGGCGCTGCTCCACTTTCCTATAACATATTTAAATCCTTTTTGTGCTGGATTTCTAAAGAGGTTGGCTACATGCACTGCATGTGTAGTACAAAGCAGAACGATGTGAAGATTGACCTTAAATTGCATAAGAACCTCTACAGCAGAGGAGGTAGACCTAAAATGGGGAGACCTGAGTATTTCATAGTCCCCTCAGATGGCAAATGCTGTCCATCTGTGCTTTGTGTGTTTTAGCACTGCACTGCTGAATAAAGCAATGTCTGCCTCCAGTCATTTATTCCCATCATTTGTTTCTGTTAAACTTACTGAAAATGAAAAGGAAACATTTCCTTTTGAACTGAATGAAATGTTTTCTTTGAGCCAAAATAAGAAAAAAAAAAAAGAGTTTGTTTGTTTGTTTGTTCATTGATTTGGCAAAGAAAGTCCCCTAAGCATTTGAATTTTGGCTCAGATCACAGCTACTACAATGTTTTGTCTTTATCTTGTTCATCTGTCAAACAGCAACAATAGTTCTCTACATAGGCATGGTGGAAACGTGATGCAATGGCTCAGGGTACCGAAAGATAGGTAAAGGAGGGTGAGGTTGCGTGGTAGGATGGTTATGGCTATTCAGACGTGGGGTGTGTGGGACACAAAGGTGTCAGTTCAGCTGAAGAGAGTAAGGCTGGGTTGTGTGGAAGCAGAGTGCATGAGCAAATCCGCTCCTCTCCCTTCTCTTCCCCAGAGTCGTTGCTTGTAGTCCCTGCTGCTCTCCCTTCTGGGAACACAAATATTTTGAGAACTGCACGATGCTGGCTTCTCCAGCTCACTTCCTCCGCATGAGAACAAAACCCCAGAAAAAAAAAGACAACAGGAATAATCCTGGAAACCATTTTCATAAAGGGTCCTATAGGCAAAGATGGGAAGCATATCTTTGGTTTATGATCCTGAAAAAATGTATTGTACATTGTAGTAGGAAGAAACTGTATATTTGCTTCGGGCATTCCCTCAGGCTGCTGTGCCTTAATGGCACAATGTTAAAGAAAGCTAATGCAAGAAAAAAAAAAACCACAACAGAGGATATGGAGAGCAGGGACGGAGCTCAGGCTGAAGTTAGATCCTCATTTCATGTATCCCCTCCTACTCCAGATAACACCAGTTTGCTTCATCGGTAACTCTTACAAATTGAGGCTTTTGATAAACCATTGTCTCAGAACCTGGGGTTACCCAGGATTTTTCCTCTACCAGCATAGCTCTTTAGCAAATACTGCAAAGAAATGACTTTAACCTTTATATCATCATCTACATCTGCGGCCTTATGTTAGGAAAAAAATAAAAAGTCAGCATTTTGCATTGTAAGACTGTCTGGTGCCGAGTCTTTCATGAGTTGCAGAGGGGCCAGGTGATGGATTATTTGCCCTTGCTACTGTATGTTGAAGAGCTCATTTGGCAGTACCATAGGAAGAAAGATTTCGTTAATGGCTGCAGAGAACACAAGTGAAAGCTGAGAATTACTGGGGGGGGAGCGTGGTGAATGAGAGGAAGAAGGTTGATGTCATGGTATTTGTAGCTTTGTAGATCTCTGCAATAACCTTTTCAGCTACGAAGTTATTTTCTCCTCGTAATCTGCTTCTGTTTTGTTTTGCTTGTTTGTTTGTTTGTTTGTTTTCTTTTTTTCCCAAGGAATACTAAGCATGCATGAAATTCTTATCAAAAAAATCAAATGTGAAATAGCAATGCTGGAAGGATAATGGTGTGACAACAGCCAAGCATAAGGTGTCTGAAACTTTTTTCAGTGGAAGATATTACTGTAATCATATAATTAATATTTTCCTTTATATTTTCTTAAGACAAATAGAAGAAACAGAAAAATCGTAAAAAGGTATTTACCCGTTTGTACTGAAAATGTTTTGTGCTTGATGAAAGCTCTTAGTTTTACAGTGAGCCTTTAGGAAACAAACAAACAACAACAACAACAAAACAACAACTAGCAATTCATATATTAGGAAAAAAAATACAGAGAAAAAAATAATAGTTTCTGACTAGCTTTAGTTATCATGTATTTTTTTTTATTAAAACCTCCATCTCTTTGCATTCCTGCTGCTTATTTGACAGTCTCTGCTTGTCTTTCCTGTATTCACTCGTCATCGTTTCACAATCTCTTTTTGTACTCTACACTTCCTCTTTTTAATTGGAATTTTCTTCTTTCCAAGTCCTTCACCCTTTTTGTTTCAGAACTCTTAGATGGTAGATGATCATAATAATATCCGAGTTAGAGCTGAACTTTAGACCCATGGTATAGCTGAATTGTTTTGATATAGCTAAAAAATATTAACAGAAAAAAGGTAGACAGAAGACATAAAAGAATATTTTTGACCTGATTTGTAGAAGCAGAAAGGAGATGCAACAGCTTTAGCTAAAATAGAGTTCACATTTCTCTTCTGTTAGAGCTAATAAAGACTAAGATTTGTTAGATGGGAGAAGATATCTATTATTGATAAATATATCTACTTATGTATTTATATTTTTATAATGAACACTTTCCATTCCAATTCTGTTCTTGCCCAAAAATATGTCATCCAAACAACTTGAAAGATGACTGAATCAGTGAATAATGGAGGTGGGAACAGACCCCTGGAAGTCTCTCGTCCCACCTGCTCAAAGCAGGGCCAGTCAGACCAGGTTGCTCAAGGCTCCATCCAGGGAAATTTTGAATATCTCCATGGAGGGAGATTACACCACTTCTCTTTGTGCACCTGCTCTGATCTATTGCAAAAAGCAGAAGACAGCTCGGTTTGCAAATGTTGTTGAGGTGGGAAGACTGAAGCTGCATTGGGCAAAGCCTTGGCCTCCCATTTCTTTGCATCGTGCCCATGCTCTCTCCATCCATCAGCCTGAAGCAAATCGGAGAGGCAGTTCTAGTTTCTACCTCTCTTCACTACATAACTGTAATTCAGGCTTCAGTGAAACACATTCAGCCTGCTCAAGTGATCCAGTGCAACAGCCTCCAGGAAGAGAGAAAGAGATGAAGAAATACTCTGGTTCAACCTGTCAGAGGTAGTCCAGAAAGCTGGACTATAAGGGACTCGTACTACTAGAAAGTGGCATAAGGCAAAGGAGAGATAAAGGGAGAAAAGACCTTTTGGCCTTTTCATGCTTTTTGTGGGCCAGGAAGAATAGCTGCACCCAGGAAGGACGGATGGTTGGGATACTAGCATCAGACAACCTTGCTCCCCTCACCTTGGGAGTGCAAACCCTTGGGCTCTTTCCCTTTTGGAAGGCCACGAGCAAATAAGATCAGTCTTTTATGATGCACTAGAAACTCATACAGCACTCTGTAGAAACACAGGCTCTCAGGGGGTGGATGTGCAGCTGCCCATGAAGCAGTGTGTTTTGCTGTGTCCGGCAGAAGACAGTGAAACCAGAAGTCTTGCCCCATGGCTGGCCCCAGCACTTGTGGGCACCTAGAGCAACCTCCATCAAGCCAAGGGCCCTCCAAACGTGTGAACCTTCAGGATGAAGGCACAGCTGAGACAGCCTTACAACACAGACATCTGTAGCTTCTTCTTTAACTCCAAGTGGAATAACCTCAGTGTATTATGGGAAAAAAAAATGGCCTTGTCAAAGTGCAGCAATCGAGAAGAGATTTAACAGTCCAGCCATCTTCTTTTGTGATAGGATTTATGTCTACTCTTTAAATCAGGAGTAATAACCCAATTATGTATATTGAAAATGGTGGGGTCTAGAAGTATATGAAACATTTGAAATGAAACCTGAAATGGACTGAAATTTGACTGGCTTCAGCTGTCACTACAAGCGTAAAACTCAGGTAGGGCTCATTAAGAAGTTCACCTGACCTTTTTGACTGAACCCAAGACCGATTTTCTGTCTAATCCATAGAGAACATCTTCTTTCTTTCTTTCTTCATTTTTTTCCCCTTTTTATTTTCCCACTAAATGAAATCTCACTGATTATGACTAGAAGCTCCTAAGTTTGCTCAGACCCAAAGTTCAAAGCTAGTTCAAAATACAGGAAGCATGTACCCATGAAAATGGGAATATTTGAGTTCTGAATCCCTAAGATCAGAGCAGCAGGAATTTGCACTTTGCTGAAGCTGCCTGAGCCAGAGTGCTCTGAAAAGATGAGCATTAAATCCTGATGAATAGAGAAGGATGAAGAGGCCCTGGCTTTGGCCTTGATCTTAGGCAAAGATGGTTTGCTTTCTTAAATGCTTTTGCAATGCAGATGAATCCTATCAACTAAATATTTTGGTAAAGACTGATGTGAAATACACTAGAAATGGGTAAATTGGTGCATAGGAGAAAGATGAGAAAAAACGTCTTTCATGCTTAGCTGTTGAGTAGAAAAATAGTATGTCTAGGAGAGATCTAACTCCACAGAATAACGAGTTTAGTCAGGACTAGTCATCTTAGTAGAAGTCTAAGCAGTGCTATTCATGATCTGCCGTAAAGCATTCAGGCTCACCCTAGGGAGTGGTGAAGACATCAAGAAATTGCATTGCTAAGCTGAAGATAAAGGCAGAAAACATGCATCACCCTTGCTAGGGAGTGTAGGTAAAGCACGTGCAAGACTGCTCACATTTGGGGAGTTACAGAAACAAGCAGAAAGAGAAGGACAAGTCTTACGTTTATTTTTTCCCCTTTTCTAAAAATGGATAGAATTTATACATTCTCTAGTACAAAGTATTTACCACAGAAGCTTCAGCATTGCATCCTGCCGCTCCCTCTGTCATACCACGGTTCAGGTTGAAGTTCCCTGCTTAGTTCTTATGAATTCTTCTGGAACGGGACAGTACTGGAAAATGGAGCTGGGACATAGTGGCATTGATATGTCTGCTTCTTGTCACCATCAGTTTGTCCTGAGAAAGATTCATAGGAAAGAGATGCATGCAGTGCTGACTGAAGACACCCATTGCAAAAATAATGGACAGCAGCAAGTCCTGTCAGAAACAAAACAAAAACAAAATAAAAAAAACCAACAAGAACAAAAAGGGAGGAATAAAGAGTGAGAAAGAAATGGACCTGTCGAAGATTCAATTCTGAAGGCTGGAAAGATCCACCTGTATCATCTTGCCTGATCTCCTTCCCAACATCAGGCAAGAAGCTACATCCCACAGCCCCCCTTCCTGATACAGAATATGCATTAGAACAAAAGGGTGTGATTTTAAAAGTCCATATCATCCAGTTTAGCACTGGCTTGGTGCTGACAATCCCTAGCTCTGGCTCTATCATCACAGATAAGGGACAGGACTGTACTGCAAACTAATGTGACGTACTGATCTACTACATTACCTCATCCTCTCAAGGGATTAGAGCAAAGAGCTAAGTCACAGTGGTCTCCTAGCACACTTCAGTACCTAATTCTGGGTTGGTCTCAGGAGCCCCTTGCAACTCATAAAAAAATTCAACTGTCTCATATGCTTTGGAATAATGCACTGGCTCTGTCTTTGCCTGTAATGTGGAAAGTTATGAATGCTTTGAAGGCGGTAGAACAGGGATGTGGACACAAGCATAGAAAGGTTGTTTTCAGTACCCTGGGCAAAGGTTTTCTTACTGTAAGCTGCTGCTCCCCCTGGTTTGAGTCGTGTATGCCTGCCAAATGGTATGGGTGTCAGCCATCCAGCACTTGCTGATTCTTCTGGTCCTGCTGTAATTCAGTCAAGGAGGTGCTCTTTCTCCTGCCCCAGGGGCAAAGCGTTCACTCTGGAGTGAAGAAGAATAATGCTGGCTCTTCTCTTGCTTGCACCCTGCCTCCATTTCCCTCCTGCTGCTACTGAACCCTCTGACCCTTTCACAGGCAGCTCAGCAGCCTGCTCCACCTTTTATTGAATTGAATTGCAAATCTGAGAAGGCCGCAGTGGGAGCAAGCCATCCATTTCAATTCCGTGTCCCTGTTCTCCCTCCCATGGGACCAGGGCAGACCCTGAGGAAATGCAGCCAGCCTTTGTTGAACGGGTCCTCTGATGAGATTAACTCCTTGTTTAGTAAGAAGTCAGTCATACGATCCCAGCTGTGTTTGCTCCAGCCAAGGCTCAGTCATAAGATGGAACAAAATTTCTGGAGCTCTGCATACCCTAAGCGACTCACGGGCAGTGTCTCACATTTTCAGCAGTGTTAATGGAGTAGTAGACTTGCAAAGCCTGACTCACCATCTCTGCCACCCATTAGGAAAAACGAAGCAATAGCAGAGATCCAAGTTAAACAGGACAATCTACCTACCTACTGTATGACAAGAACAATTCTGACACGAGCACCCTTCAGCAAATTGCCTTTCTGCTGAGGAACCATGGAAGATAGATGACCAACAGGAGGAGCACCATGACCTGCAGCACATGCTGCAGGGAATTACAGTGCCCTGATCCTGAGGAAACGAGCACAGGCTACAGTCCCAGGGCCTGTGTCTTTACCTAGGGTGACTAATTCCCCCCCCCGACTGCCAGAGGTGAGGGGTCAGAGGGAGAGGTCAGAGTAGGTCACAGGTCAGTGGAGAGAATACAAATCAAAAAGAAACCCTTGGCCTTTCAGCTTCGTTGTATTAGCGGTCGGATCTATCTTTGTGGTTTTTTTTTTTTTTTTTTTTTTTTTTTTTTTTTTTTTTAGCTCCAGTCTTGGAGCAAACTGCTTTCCTCTGAGCACCTGCAGAAAAGCAGTTCAGAAGATGGCAGCCACAATCACAAGGCTGATGCTCGACACCTCTTTGTGGTGACCCTGTGACAACAGGATTTGACTGCCAGGCTCCCTGGGGCTGCCCTCACCGCCGTTGGCTTCAGTGACAAAGCTCCTAGCCTTCTGGAGCCATGCAAGGCTTGCAGTGAATTGCAACATGTCATTGCAGCTGGCAGCTCAGACAAAGCTTTCCTCTGTGGTGTGCTGGGTGGCACATTGGCCCTTGTGTGGCCTGCTCGGTGCCCTGCGTTCACCTTGCGTAAGCCACCAATGCCCCCTTCAGCGTGCTGTGGTTATGGTGTTACTTGAGACCGTTCCCTTTCCCCCTTCCTGGGCTCCCAAGGGTGCTCATTACTGACTCAGGGATGGGGTGTGGAGAACACAGGGAGAAGGAATTACCTCCTCGCTTTCTGTCTCGGCCTTTGTGTGTCTATGTGTGTTTGTTTTTCTTTCAGTGACGACAGCAAATAAGCCTGCAATCCTGTTTCAAAATTAGGAGGTTTTCTTTCTTTTTTATTTTTATTTTTTTGACGTTTGGAAGGTCTTTCTCAAGCAGAACCCTTTCAATCTCAGGTTCTCCTGTGTCACCCCTGCAGCCCGTGTTATTGCTGTCTTGAAAGCAATAGCCCCATTTTGCAGAAGATTTGGAGTCCTTAAAATCAAGTTTGTTTCTGAAACAGAGACCTGAAAGGAGCCTTCTGGCTATTTCTTGAGACAGAGTGCTTTCATCTCCAGGTGACAGTAGCCCAGTGGGACTGGCATGCCCTGATGGCATGGAAGTACCAGGTAACGCGGAGTCAGGCCCTGAACTTCTGCTCCTCTGTGTAGGTGGCTGCTCCCTGGTCACTGCACTCGTGGCAGGCGCTGGCTGGAAGCTGCAAGGAGAGAATGTGCTGCCTCATTTTGCTTTTCTCGGTAGCATTTCTTTCTGAGGAGATGGCAGCTCTTTCTCCCCTTCCCTCCTGCCAGGTTTGGTTGATTTGGCAGGTTTCACAGATGCTGTCTGGGGGTTTTCCAGTCCCTTGGGCTAAGATGTCTGGCCCTGGGGGACAAAACTGTCAGCGCACTGCACATTCAGAGACTTTGATGGAGAGTAGGAGTTGCAGGTTTTGCCTTAGCAGGGGGACATGTTCTAGCTGTAAAAGACATAGGGTACATCTCTGTGTGAGCAAGGCAGTTGTTACATTGATAAACTCAGCCTTGTCGACAAAATGTCTATGGAGCATATAACTGTAGGCGGTATTTTTAATCCTGTTATATCTCTCCCTGTACCTACTATTAGAAGTTGTTGTCTTTACTGTCTCTCTGGGTCCAGGCCTGGTGAGAAACAGTAAGGTCAACAATCCTACAAGGCATCCATGTCTCAGCAGGCCCACTCTTTTTTATCCTGACAATGGCCAATAAATCTCAGAACATTTCCGTGAAATGCAGGAGACAGGAATGTGTTTATAGCCTGTATGTTGTTACTTAGAATATTACCCGCTTTTGTCATGGGAATAATCACTTCTAGTTGAGCTGGAAGAAAACCAGACTGTCCCAGGCAAAGGTGGCCTTGTGCCCAGGAATGTGGTGGTTTCCATGGAGAGAGCTTTAAGATGGGCTGTGTAGGGCCAAATCGGATCCCAGCAAGCCCCAAAGGTATCCGGGGCGTTGGTGCCCATTACAGCCTGCAAGCACAAGCACTGTGGTTTCCAAGGCTCTTTGCTTAGCTGTTAAATAGCAGCCGACTCTGCAGCTTGCTAGGGCTTAACCAAACTGGTCAATATTGTTGGAAAAAAGCAGTGGTGAAACAAGTGGTGCTTTCATAGGGGGAAGAGGAAAGAGCTCGGCCTTAAGTCGTGGCAGCTCCTCTCTGTCCTGCCTTTAAAGTCTGGTCATGACTGTCAGCATGGGAATGTGGGAGAAGGAGTTTGGGGATTATTTGGTCACATATGCTTTGGATACAGGGACTGGATTTTTAATCCTTTTGGTGCTGGTAAGGTTTTGCATGAGACTTACAGGAAACTTGAGATAGACGCATCAGGTTGGGCATGTCAGTCTGTTTTCCTTAGACATGTGTCTGTGTTGGACATCTGAAAATAGAAGTATCTCCAATAATGGACAGACAAATCACATGTGAGCTTTTTAGGAGCAGTAACAGGAGGAATTGCTTATTTGGAGATATTTTAGCATGCTGGATGACATCCATCTTTTTTTCTGATTGTAGGTTGTTGAGATGAGTGATTCTCTGCATAGGACGAAAACTTTTTTTTTTTTTTAAGAAGAAGAAATCTGGTTCTAGTTTGACTACTTATTCAGTATCTAAGTGGATATTCCTTTTCTGTACAGCTTCACACAGAAGACTGTTGCAGTCTCCGGCATAAGTCTCACTCATGTCTTTAATGAAAGCATGAGGCTTGCCATCGCCTTCCTTGACAGGCTGCTTTGGTTGTTGTCCAGAAAGCAACTCCAAACTATGTATTAGCAGCTTGGGCTATTTTTGAACAACAACATACTTTTTAAAATTAATAATTTATGCGCCTAAAAATTTCCCTGTCATTCTTCCCCTCAGAATGGAATTTCTTTTATTAGCTTCCTATTAAGCAGATTATGTTTTGATTTGGGGAGAGATTGTAGCTACTCCTTGATGAGAGCAGAGAGAGGAATTATTGGGAACATACTGCATTTCTTACCGTCAGTTGGCTGCATTTGACTGAACTGATGCTGGATGACATTTTCACTCCAGTGTAACACAGCACTCGTCGTTGAGTGCTGGTGCCCTGCTGTGTGGCAGTTCATAGCCTAAAAACTGACATCTCACCACTGGGCAGTAAGATTGCCTTGTTCATTTTTAGGTTTTCAACATGGCCGGTTGGAAGTGCTTAGGGAAGACTACAGGGAAGAGAACAAATAGTGACCAATCTTTGCTAAGCATATCTTTCCCAGCTCCCAGCTGTTGGCAGGTAAGGAAATTGAAATGTGGCAGATAGACTATAAAGTTGCATCCTCACCAGTGGTAAAGCTGTCTATTCCCTTTCTGGATCCATTTCAATCCCTGCCCTGCACTACTTCATATAACACGAAGATATACATTTATTTAAGCACTATCTGAAAGAACTACTTTTATCTAAACCTGACAATTCTGGTGATTCTTTATCTGGTGAACAATAACTCATTGTTCTTTAAGTGTCCCTGGCTTGTAGGATTTGTTGATAGTCATGTCTGGTTATCTATACAATGACTTCAACCATAAGCTATTGTTTAGTCTTTTGATCAACACTATGTTATTTTCACGGACTTGTTGATGGTCCCAGTTCAGTGAGGTCAGTCTTTGGCTGCAAACTCACTCATCAAAAAACAAAACAATATGCAAGCCTCCAGCTCTAAAGATTGTGACTGGAAGGATCTTTCAATGTATTTCTGCACCTGTCTTTTCCATTCATTTTCCTTTTTGTGAGAAAGCTGGAGGCTGTCTCATTTCCCTTAAGAGCCAAACACCCCTGCCAGACATCATGGCTGGTGGTGCACTGCAACACACAGCCGCAACGAAGTCCATTGACATTGGTGGGCCTTGTGGGAGACACAGTCCACTTGAAGACCCCAGCAGGTAAAGTGAAATAGGAGCACAAGTCGTTTCATACAGGGATTCCTACAAAACACCAAAACAGCACTGCAAACTCAAAATTACATTATTGTCAACCAGACTATTTTTGTTCTGGGATGAAATAGTTTGGTTTGCAGTAATCAATAAGGAACACTCAACTTGCTTCACAGAAAATTTTGATTAATTATTTTATTTTTCTCTTTTCACTGAGATCTTCTCTTAAAACACCTGACAGCAATTTTCTGACATTGCTAGGTTGAATCTCTGTGCAGGTGTTTCCACCTTCCCATAGCAATTTCTCATATACTGAATTGAAACTTTTGGCCAACTCCAGCGATATTGACTTTCCTGGCTCCCTTGCCCCATTGTCTCCTTGTCTGTCACAGTTGGAAGAGAAATACAGGCTAACAATTTCCAAAGCAGCCAAGTCCCCTGAGCCTAAGCTTTATTCCAGGCTGGCGTGATTAGTGCCAGCTTTACAGGCAGCTGAAGCAGGCAGTTGCCTAGGGCAGCAGACTGCTGGTGGCAGCAAAGCAGTCCCCATCCCTCTGCCTACTTTTCTGTCTCAGATCCATGGAGAAGGAGGCTGCCTGCTATTGCCAAGCCCATGGGCCAAGCTGTGAGAGCCAGTGGCTGGTCCTGGGTGTGCACTGTCTCCTCGGGAGCAGAAATCCCTGCTTGTCCTCCTGCCACCCCAGAGGATGGCAGCTCTCGCAGCCCCAGTTCTTCCCCCCGCTCTCCCTCCCCAGGCAGTGAGTGCTCACCCTTGTTGCCTCTCCATGAGGTGACAAAACTGAACTTCATCTACACTGACAAAGGGCTTTGAGAAGGCTCTGCAGGAGGTTCAGCCACGTAAGCTCTGCCTTATTTATACAAATAAGACTTAGGCTCTTTGGTCACTCATATACTTTGGAAAACTTTACTGTCAGACACGTTATTCCTACCACTGAATTTTCCATAATGACAGACGGGTAGTTTGAATGGTTGTGAGGCATGACTTGTTTTTCACCAACTGACCTTGGCACCTCCAGAGAACTTTTACTTGTCTGTGCCCTTTGTTTCCACTTGGATCCACATGTGCGTTTGTGTGTGTGAGGAATAAATGTTTGAGTGGAGATTCCCCCTCTTCCAAGAGACTCTTGAGGTGGACATTTGCACCCAGAGTATTATTATTTGTGCCACCTTTGTGCAGCAGTATTTCTGTGCTGCAAAAAGATGCCCTCGTGTCTCTATGTTGTTCAGGTGGGGGACCATGAGCGTGCACATGGTGGGCACAGCATGCATGGGGACAGGATCAGGCCATATTTTTATTTGTGCTGCTCTGTGGGGTGGGCCATGCTTTGTGTGTGTGTGTGTGCTGGCAGCGTGAGCATGGACACGGCTCCTGTAAAGCACTAATCTGGGCAGTAAGTGGATTACATGCTTGGTGTCATTTGGGTTGCATGCATTGTGCACTGTGTTGGGCCTCGGCAAAGGACAATAGCAAGTCAAATGGAAATGCTGTCACTGTGAACACAGCACAAGGCAGAGCTGTCTCACCGCTCCAGTCCTTCTCACTTCCCTCCATGGCTTTCTCCCTTTCATTTTTTTGAGGGCAGGGAGATCTTCCCTTCATTTGCCGAGTGACCTCCCCATCCCCTGCCTGCAGCGCTGGAGAGAGATTAGCACAGATGATAAAACACAGAATAAACCTGCTGGAGCCAATATGTGAGAGTCTGTGATGGGAGGAGTGAGCAGCAAGGTGTCTGAGCATGGCCTGGTTGTCCCTAGGGGACACAGATGCAGGATGGTTTCAGGCCCTGGCGCCACTGCTCCAGTGGGGAATTGCGAGCACTTTAATTAGGAGCTGGCTTTAGCATTTCTCCAGGGCAGCGGGACAGGGGGAGACAAGGCCCTAGAGAGGAGGGGGAAGCTGGGAACAAGGAGCCAAGAGCACAAACTGGAATAGATTTTCTAAAGGAGGTATCCCTGTTACCTCCATGGATACCCTGCACCTGGAGATCTTCTAGAAGACCATCAAGAAAAAAAAAGAGTGGTTGCGATCAATGAAAGAAGAGCTGGTGGGGAAAGATTTTCTATTTCCAAATATCAAGAGTTCCCAAGTCTGTGTGGTTCGTCACATGCTTAAAGCAAGGTTGCCTTTACACTATGAGGCCTACATGCTGATTACCTTGTTCATCTTCATTTGCCGTGCAGCGCCTGAGAAATCACTTGAGGGCCTCCCCTTGTCAGTATCAAACTGAGGTGGAAAATAGGGCTGGAGGAGCTGGCATATTACCAGAGCCTGCAGTGAGAGACCTGAAGTGAGGACTGAGACCACAATTTCTCATGAAAGACCAAAATTTCTGATGAAAGAACCAGCTGCAGGCTTGCAGGCTACAACCGCAGGTATGGGCAGGAGAAATTGGATCGTGCTGGGTGCAGAGGGATCTCTGGCAGTGTATGGGGGATATGACTAAATTTCTCCCTGCAACCAAATCTTGTCTTTCTATTGCTGGGCATAACTTGCACAGAAATGGCTATTCCCTGGGCCCTAGACAATATATTAAGGGTTAATGCACTGTGTAGTGGCAATAAATTTTGCTTGTATGACAGATGAGTGAGCCGGAAATGTTTGCTGAGGAGAAGCTGCTGTCAGCATCATGCCTTTCATTAGCCTGTACATTCCTCGCTTCCCTCTAATGAAATGCCCATTGACATTTATGGTCTTGTCACCTGGTGAGAAAGCCATTGTCACCTCCACACTGCCACTTCTCCCATCACAGCAGGTCTGGTTCTTGCACTTGAAAGTCATCACCGTCTTCTTTCTAAATGGACAAACCTTTCCTGGATGGGTTTTCTTGCTCTTTGAGCAAGCAAACATTACTGCATAAAGCTCAAGACAGCAGCAGAATGGGCCTGTATGGCATTATTTTCTGTGAACTGCACCTGCACTCTTCCAGAGACACCCAAGGAGGTTGTCTTCATGGACAATGGCCATTTTGTTCCCTTAAGTGCTGTAGACAGTTATAAAGATTTCATCTTCTCCCTGCTTTCTACTTACTTTTGCTCTTTCTCACCACTTTCTTTTGGCTGCTTTTACTTCCATATAGCCCTTGCTGACTCTTTTCGTGACGAGTGCAGGTCTCAAAGACAATCTTTGTACAGTGGCCAAGCAGATGAGAGAGACCATCTCAGTGTCTCAACAAGGGAAGGACAGAGATGTGGGCTCACCCCTGATTAGGCATCAGGAACTCTACACCAGAGAGAGCCCTTGAAGGCATCTGAGATGCTGAGAAAGCTTCTCAGTTTTCACCCAATCACAGGATGCAAACTGTCACAGATGGGTAGCAAACTATGCTTCAATGGTTGTGGTATTTATGGACCTACTTGCTTTATCCCGAGGTAATAATTATTTTACACTGAAGTTACATGTCTGTATGTGTACTGACAAACAGTTGCACGTTCATTTGTAATGGGTCTTGGTCAGACATACACTCATGGCATTTAAAAAAAATAAACAAATCAACCCATACCTCCCATCACTGAAGAGGTAAATAACTAAACTTTAGTCTTTGCTCTGTTGTCTTCAATGTCTTTCATTTTCCCTTGTTTGTTTGTTTGGTTTTGGTGTTTGTTTTGTTTGTTTTTGGTGTCTTCAGCTTTTTATTTCAGTATTTCTTGTTAAACCCCTTGGCATAACTGGGCATCCATTTCCACTGCTGGGACAATGAAATTGCAGAAATTCTTTCATGGTCTCTCAGAGGAGCTCCCAGGTCACTGGTAGGAGTCTATGAGTGAAGAAGGCTTGGTGCTAGTTACATCCCCTCCTGCATGTGCAGCTCGAACCATCACATTGTTCACAGTCATGGGGGAAGGTGCTTGATTTTTTGGTCCAAGTCTGGTACCCAGGCAGCTGTTGTTCACCTCCTCAGGGGAGACATGGTGGGTTGAAAGGAGGGGTGGCTCTTGTCTTTGGGCTGCCAGCTGGACCTCTCTGGTATCGTGTTTACATCTGGACAAAGTACAACTCATGTACGTTCTCTTCTGATGATGTATTTCTGAGTATGAAGATGAACAGGAAGGACACTTCCTATGTCTCAGGTTGCACAGGTCTCCCTGTTTCAAAGGGAATCTGAATTTAAAGAAAAATAAATCTTTACTCTTCCATATCACTCCTTGAAGCAAAGGCGAGAAGTTTCCTATGAATTTAAAGGCATGATATGCAAGGAGGAGAATTGCTTCATCTCCTTTCAGTTAATAACATGCATATACTACACTTACGAAAACAGGCTTTTATTGATTTAATCTTCTGGCAGATCGGTATTTATGTTGTGGCTAAAACTGTCTGCCAGAAAGGACTGTTCCTCATCTCTGTCCTGATTCTGGTTTCAACAGTAACGTATTCACTTACATCTTCCTTAGGCCACTAAAGAGCAGGATCATTTAATTATTTTCTTTCCAGTAATTCAGGCCCTTTCCCCTCTCTGGACCTTTGTCTTATGATAGCTGAACTGTGGGTCATCATTATTTTTTCTTTCAGCCTTTTCTAAGTATAACGCTGGCTGTATACCTTTTGAGAACACCTTCTTTTTCTCTTCTTTCTCTCTTTTGTTATTCCATAACTAACTTTCTGGTCTAGACGTAAAATCCTAGGAGACATGCATTGTGGTTTATTTACTCTAAATAACTTTTTCTTCCAACTCTTTTGTTAAATCCCATACAAGTAAATCAAAATGAATCTGTAAAACAGTGGTTTAAAAATAATGCAGTCATTTTTTTCTGCAGGGTCAATGGTAGCAGAAACTTTGAAGGTAGTGTACATAAAACAGGTTTTACGTACAGACTATCCTTGAAGACTATCCTATCTTTGAAGGACTTGCACAAAATTTTCTGCTACTCCACCTGATGTTAGGCAGGAAGGGCACTGCTGAATTTCAAGAATAGTTTGAAGTTTCCTAGAAGGTAACAGGCAATTGCTGGCAGAGGAACCTGTTTAAAACCCATCTTTACTGAAGTTAAAGGCATAATTCCCACTGAATTCTCAATGGCAAGAAGGTTTACCTAGAGTATATAGGCTGCCACAGGCAAGAAAACATGTTCCCTAGAATCTTTTCACAGAAGGTTTTATTTTTGGATAAGGTCTCTATAGTCAAACAATGCAGTGTTTTACATCTGCACAAATAAGTAATTTCTTTTTCACAAACTTACAGTTTTGGAGACAGAAGGGACTAATATACTACCATCTAATCTGACACAGGCCAGACATTTATACAGCTGTTTTAGTAACGAGTCCAATAACTTGTGTGTAGTTAAAATGCACCATCCAGTAGAGCATCTGATCTTGATTTGAAAACTTCATAAATTCGCCAAAGTCAACATATTATCTGTACATCATTTTAGTACATTGTTCTTTTGTTTGGGCCCCTCCACTGTTAAAAAAACAGGTCTCATTTCTTGTTTGAATGTGTCTGTGTCTAGCTTCCTATTAGTTCATGGTCTGTACTTTCTCTGCCATACTAAAGACTCATTAAGGGCACTTCTCTTAAATTATTTACAAAGGTATGTTAGATATCTCTTGGTCTCCTCTTTGTTATGAGGAAGAGACTGAGCTTTTGATAAGTTACTCTCCCCATCTTTGAGATGTGTGAGCTGCCTCATAGCATGCTGTCTTCTTAGCCCAGTTTTTACACTATGGCTGTGTACAGAAAAAAATGGGCAGCACAAAATCCCTGTGCTTTGCTGATACCACCTCTTTTGTCTGTGCCTTCCTCACTTGAGACTGGGCCTCCCATTCTACCCGTAAGATGTGCTTTTTTGGAGTTGTTCAATTTTGGCTTGCATCCACATCTTTTTTTTTTTTTCCTGGGGGAGTTCCTTCACTTAACTGAGCCCAGAAGTCTCTGTATGTTCGAGTTTCCTTATGCAAACAATCTGCATCTTTTTCCAAGAGAAGGTTGTACGTAGCAGCAGGTTCTGGAAAACTCTTTCTCACAGCTATAAATTTGAAGAGATTTTATATTTCTCTGGGTAAAATCTTTGAAAACAGCTGTTGTCTCCATTTGAAAGAAAAGAGCATAGATAAGCCATCCATAAAAATGCATAAGCATGGAAAGTCAAAATAACATTTCCAGACATTAAGAAACAAATTATAACATTTGGACCGTGCTTGGTGTGAAGTTCCATGAGGGATGAGGAGGTCCTTACTTTGTTCAGAGCTATTCATCAGTCCTAAAATACTGCCCTCAACTTACCCATCAGAAGAGGACACCCCTGTAGTAGTCTTCATCTGTACTGCAAATGAAGACTACCTGAGGCAGATCTTAGATTCTGGCCCATTTATTGTATATTTAGAGGACCTAAAGAGGATCTTTAGAAGATCTTCAACTGTCTAACTATCAGAACCACTTTCTAAGGCATCCCTCTTTGCAAGTCCCATTGTGCAATCTCTTTCTTCACTTTCTGAGTTTCCTCATAGGAATTCCTGAACATGTTTGTCTTCATTTTTACCAATAAGTGATGCCCTTTGGGATCCCCTGTGGAGCTGTGAAGCTCAGGGTAAGTACCTGCTAGAGAAATAGAGGCATCCCTGGAGCAAAGGACATTGGGAAGAAGGCCAGGCAACTCAAATGTGATGCATTTATTACTATGGGGCTGTAGGAAAAGCCCTCTTCCCTTTACCCATCCCAATTTGCTTTTTCATTAGCCTCCTGACGCTAACCTCTGAATAACTTCTAAAGTAAACAGCCCATAAATATTGCACGAGTCTCCAATACTAAAAGCTGATAAAGTTTATAGCACTTATAAAATAAATAGAAGGAAATGCTTTTCAGTTTCCTATTTATAGGTCTCAGGAGGAATCTCAGGTATGATTTATCACTTCAATTTTAACTGTATTAGTCCCCCCCTATCACATACACACAACTCTTTTCCTTGGTCATTCTTTTTTTTTCTCATACACAGCTGCTTCCTCTTTTCCCTGTAGACGTGCTCACACCCGCACAGCCATTTGCCCTCCACATCCTTTGCTAACAGGCAGGAGACTGTGTGCTCTTTTACAGAGTGTTGAGTGCCATCAGTTTTCACCAGAGTCAGCAGGCGTTGAGGGTTCTCAGCATCACACAAGGGGCTCTCAGCAACACATAATGCAAAGGAAAAAAAAAAAAAAGCTACTTTTTTCAAGTAAATGTGGCACGAGGCCAAAGAAGGATTAAAAAAGAGGGAGGCAACATTTTGGATGTGGGTGGATCATTAAAGCACAGAGAATATAGTTAACATAGGGTATGTTTCTTTTTAGGGCATTCCTATACACTTTCCAAGTGTTAATGTTTCTAAATATGCAGTATTCATTCTCAATTGCTAGGGGATTGCACTTGAGCATATAAGTGGACTCTGGCTAATAATACCCTTTTTCTTGGGGGAAAGGAACAGCATTTCTTCTATTTTATAGAAGGGGAGGGAGGCATACTTAGGGCCACATTTCACGTGTCTAAATAATTTTATTTTGTTCCAAAGGTGCACTTCTTAAGTGAATCTCTTGGTTGTTCCCCATTTACTTTCCCATTTAAATGGAAAAACCTGTTTCAGGAACATATCTGCTTCTGGGCACTCAGCCCATGGAACCAGACTACAGCTAGACCAACCTAAACCCTCCAAAATGTGTACAATGTAGACATCAGATCCTCAGTACTAGCTGTTTTGCTTTAGAGCTCCACTCCTATTACATTGCAGTATTTGCTAATGTGGCAAGCCACACAACCACCACAGCTTTTGACACCACTGCATCCTAACTGCATCTTCCTTTCCTGGTTCTGTCTTAAAAACAAAGAAAAATGCCTTTCATGATTGCGATTGAAATAAATATGTTTGAAAATCCCCCAGGGTGCACCTCCCGTGTTTTTCTCCCCAGGAGGTTGTATTGATACTAGAACAGGAAGAAAGGTAAAAGGGTGACTGCCAAAAACAGGAGCCCATGGAGCTGGAATCTAATTTACCTAAGGAAATTAAAACTGCTGCTTCTGATACTGCTGATGTGAAGCTGCCATCTCCTCATCACAGGAGAGGGGAACTGCGGTTTCAGTGACACGAAACTGCTTGCTAGAAGTGACCAAAATGAATGAGGAAGGCGAGGGGGAATGGATCACAGCAGAAAGGTTCAACAGTGCAGGGAAAGAAAATGAGAGCTGCAAACTTCTGGGTGTGGGGAAAGAGGAATTCTTCAAGACACACACACACAGAAAACTGGTGTAGGGTGGAGAGGATGCTGCAGTCACAGAGCGTTTCTATTCCCGTGTGTCAAGAAGTGCTGCTTCTGTTTGGAACTTGTAAGGCCCTTCTTACAACTTCTTCCTGTGTCTTCTGGTATCAGTCTTTCCTGCCACTTATGAAATATTGCCTTGTCAGCACTGCCATTCTCCAGGGCCTGTCCCCTTCGTTCTCCAGCCTCCATTGCTCTGGTGAGGGCTACAGAGCTCTCCCCTCAACCACATCTGGTCAAACCATCACCCTTTTGTTATTCAGGCTATCAGGCAGCGTGAATAAACCTTTAATTGTTTGCTGCTTTATACCCCACTGACCACGCTGTTGTCTCCTATTGACAGCAGTTACGGATGCACTTTTCTATCTGCTCAGGGCAAAGGCAATTAGTCAATTAATATCAACTCAGTTCCTTTCCAGTTCAAAGCTTACACAAACATTGTGGTCCCAGGGAACCACTTCTGGACACAAAGTGTCATATTCTGGTTTCACTTGTCTTTTACCTTATTTAATAAATTTGACCTGCTGTGGAATATTGGTATACATTCATTGCTTTCAGGAAACATTGAAGCTTTAAGAAGGCAACCATAACTTCAGATGATTTGTACTTCCACCATTTAAATCATCCTGTTGTTATTTTGAGACTGCTGAGCATGAGGCTTGTTTCAGCTGAGCTTAGACATCTAAAAACCAGGTATCTGATATGCACATGAATTCAGGCTCTCTTTGTTATCAGTGGGGATACACAAGTGGCTACAAATAATGTTCCTTCCATCTGTTAGGGAAACCTCTCAGAATCAGATAAATGCTCCCTAGGTTAGGAAGCTTGTCTGGCCATGTTGCCCATATCATTAATGCAATGTGTGGGCTCCTTCAGAGGGATGATTTAAAGAACACTTTGCTGCTTCAGGATGTAGGAAGAGATCTGGAGAAGGCACCGAGAAAGCTGGTCTGTAGCCACAGGTTTGGCATGGAGCTAGCTTTCTGTGCAGATGCCTCTCTTACTAAAAGATCCCACTGGGCATCAGCAGGGCGGTGCCTTTTGGTTGCAGTCCAGCATCTGGCACATGAGTTATTCAGGATTTGCATGACAACAGGGAATTCCTGAGCTTCTTACACGATAGCTGCTGGGTGATCCTTTTCTCCCAGCCTCGCTGACCAGGGCTCACTCTCCATCTTCACAAGGCCTTTCTACAGTGCATCTCTCTTACATCAGCGAAGAGGTTAATGAAAAAGCCACCTACTGCAGTCTGCCTAGGATAATAGCAGTCTCAGATGTTGAAATGCCTGGCAGATACTGCAAGGCCGAGCGGCAAATAAATATAGGAGCAAAGGAGAAGATGTGTGTGCTTGCTGAGGGGAATGAACAGGGTCTGGAGATGGCTGGGGGAAGCAGCCTGACAGGCAGCCATCAAAACCCAGGTGGATTTATTAGCCTGCCAAGAAGCAACAGGAGGAGGGAGATGCAGCGAAAGCAGTATGTTAAATTTAAATGTCAGTCAGAAACATGAGCTATGGAGCACTGTGAATAGCCTCTAAAGACCAAGCCCGATGTGCCAAAGAGGCTTGCTTTCCAGCGGTCAGTTCTCCTGCCTGTCACTGAGCTGGGAGAATGGAGAGAGCCTTCCAAGTCTGGAAAATGACACGGTTCCTATCCAGCCATTTTATTCTCTGCATCCTTAGGGTGACTCATGCTTCCTGATAACCATATCTCTGGCCATGAAGAACTGCAGGCATCACAGAAGAGCCCAGTCAAGACCAGGACTCATTTGGTGCCGCAGAGGAGATCACTAAAGATCAAACCAGACAGAATTTCCCTTCCTAACAAGTTGGGAAGAAGAGACCAGGTGCCAGTGTAGGGCTTGCATCCTCCCTGGTTTTGATCCTGGAAGAATGGGCTTCTGCAAGCTCAGTGATCTTCCTCTATGCCCCTTGGTCCAAAAGCTGAAAGATGCTTTCTTGCTCTGTCCTCAGAAAAGATAGAAGAGCAGGCCACTGAGCCCTATGTTATGTGACTGTACCTCAGCATGGGACTGGTAGAGCTCCTCTGCAGGAAGAAATACCAGCATGGAAACTGCTCCACGCTCCATTCAGCAGTGAGCCTCGGCACTGAGGTTGCCAATGAGAGCGAATGCAGCTAGCTCCAAACGAGCTGTGGTTTTAGTGGTATGGGCACCTGTCCACTAGGAAGTGTGCTGAAACCTCCGATGCATTTCACGGGTTGTGCCAAAGACCCATCAAACACTAATAACATTCAATCACTGCTAACCAAGGCTGATTTTGGACCAGATGCTTAGAAGTGAAATATTACCTATCCCACGACCAGCCCCTGCCATAAGTCAATTATACATTGCAGTATTTGAAACCAATAAAACAGAGCTTTTTATTATATCCCATGGCTTTCTTTGGAAGGTATTGCAACCACAGTTGAGCTAGGAAACTTCACACATAGCTTATTTTGTTTTCCTTAATGACTTTATGTATATGTCTCTTGTTACCAACCCTTTTATCCATGGGATGTTATTTTTTTAAATTGCAAAGAATATATTGTTTCCTTCTATTTCTGTCCAGCAATGAACTTCATGATCTTATTCTTTATTTAGATGCATTTGTTCGCCATTCAGACAGCATTAGTACTGCCCACAATTAGGATTCACTCTAATTCAAATGCCATCACTTACCACGCTCCCACCCACACAATAGGCAGCGAGGTCGCTGAGACCTTGGAGCATCTCGTGTGTAATGCTGGAGTCAGAACTGGGGTTTGGATCCACACAGAGATCTGTTCCAGCTCTAATGGGGTCCGGTCACTTTGCTGGGCAGTCAGATGTCACGGGATGCAAATGTTAGCCACATCTCTCACATATGAGCTATGGGTTAAAAGTGATTTTTAGTGCTTGAGCAGACTTAATCCAGAACTAGTTTATGTGAGGGCAACCCGCTGCTGGGTTCAGCTGGCTTTGAAAAACGCCTTTCAGATGGACAAAGCACATCTTGTCTGGAGCTTAGGTATCTCTGTATGGTGAATAACTGTATACACCTGATACTTACAGAGATCACCTGTCAACACGCAAGAAGGAGGAAAACTCCTGGAAGAAGGAAAATTTGGAGCACAAATACAAAAAAAAAAAAAAAAAACCACAAACCTGTTGTTTTGGTTTAATCTGAATTTATAAAATGAGGTGTGTCCGCAGTTTCAGTGCCACAGTGGAAAAGAATAACAAAGCTTAACAATGAAGAAAAGGTGAAAATAACACTTTTTTTTTTTTTTTAATTACAAGAGGAAACTGATGGAAGGAGGGGTGATAAATTGAATACAACATATGATGTGAAAGCACACTAAATGAAAAGAGAGAGACTTTCCCGTTCTCCCTGCCATATTAATAAAATAAATAATAATAAAATAAAATAAAATAAAATCAAGGGAATCTGCATTAAGAAAAGGCAGGCCTGCAAGGGGCAGGGAGATGCTGATCCGTGGCAAGGTGAGAACTAATTCCCACCCCACGCCCTGCTCCTTCTTCTCCCCTGGACCTCTCGCCTCCCTCCCCCTTTCCCTTCCCCATCCGCCAGCCTCCAGCCTGCCATCCTTCAGCGGCTGCTCCCCTCTCATCCTGCGCTGTCTTTTTGACTTTAAGCAGTTCCCTAGCAACAGCTGGCTGCAGCAGAGAGGCAGAGCAGTGGACATTTTGCAGGCGCAGTGATGGGCAGGGCTCGGCTGGGCTGCAGGGTGCTGGGTGTCCCCAGGACAGGGCGCGAGGTGGCACCAGCCTGCGACAGGAGGGTGGCACCTAACACCTAGGCTTGCCCCGTTCTTCTTCTTGCTTGAGAAAATGTTGCTCATTCTGCTTCATTGGAAATGTTTATTTGTCCTGACCGAAATAACAGCACTGATTTTTACAGATAATAGTGGACAGCCAAGGACCCAGGCACGCATCCCCTTCCACCAGCCCTGCTTCTGCAGATGCTTTGGCAGAGGGGAGGGTGGATCTCATCCAACATCCTTCCAACCTCACTGTTATTACTGACGTTGTTGTTGCTCTTATTGTTTTTATCATCACTGTATTCCCCTTCTAATTTGCCCCAGAGAAACCAAACCTAACCTGCCCTGTGTTACTTCATGCCAGTCCTTCACCACCCACAGACTTCTCCCATCCAAGAATTCTCTCCCTCCGAGTCTTCCTCAGTCTTAACTTAGCTATAATGCCTCTGAAATATAAAACAACATTTTTAAAGCACAGAGAGTGATTTGGGAGCCCAGCTGAAATAGACATTTAATAAAATTTAATCTCCTAAGTGCTGAAGTTACTCTGGCAAATATAATGCAAGCTTTTAAGCCATTTGGAGCAGCTTTTGAAAATTGGACCTGAACTCAGCACTGCGATATTCAGTTACTCCAGAAGACGTTAGTACAATAGTTAAATCTGTAAAGTGGGCATATACTTGTAGAAATCTATAAAGCCAAGTGATCAAAGCGTCTGACAACACCCACAGTGTAAACAACACAGTTTAAAACAAAAGAAGAAAAAAGGCACAAGCGGGAAATGTTTTTCATCAGGGTGACCCCTGATCTTTGAACTCTGTGATGTTGGCGCGATCCAAGGTTTATTTCTCCTGCTTATTTCCAGGTTTTTTAACTCATACATTGAATAAAGGTGCAGAACTGTCTCTAAGAAATTATACATCTGCGTTGTGAATCCGACCTCACCCTCAGCCTTGTCTCTCTTCACGGCAGTGTTTTGTCCGTGCTTTGCTCAGCCCAGCACGGCCCAGCACTGGCAGCCCTGCCAGCTGGTGTACCTCCTGTGTGAACCACGTCACTTACCCGCTGCTTCGCCCCACCTCCTGCCACCTGGCACAGCGGCTGCGTCTCCCACCTTGCCTGCTCAGCACTCCTAGCACCGTCCCCTCTGCACCCTGTGTGTCTGGCAGCCAGCTGTGTGCTGGGCTGGGGGTCCCACAGCACGAGGGGGGTGGCAGCCCTGCGCAGCTGCTGCAGAAATTGTGTCTGCTAAGGAGATCCCACACTCAGACATGCCCCATGGAGGTGCACTGTCTGTAAGAAAAGACCTTTTCTTGCCAATTGCCGTGCCGCCTGACATATTACAGTGGTTTAAGTCTGCTGTAAGGTAGGTAGTAGTATTAAGGTGAAGCCTTGCAAAGGATAACTATGTGCCTGGGCTCTCCTAGCCTGAAGAGGCACTATCTGTATGCTGCCTTTGCTGTCCTCTGCATCAGCAGCAATCATCACTTGTGCTTGCATCCCCCTCACCTTCCACCACCATTCCCACTTTCCTAGCTCTGCCCCCGTGCCTCCACCCCTGTGACACCAGTCTCTGTCATAGGAGCCATTGTGCTCAGTAGGACAGGACAGGGATGGATAGGATGGGGGAAGTACGTATGAGCAGAGGGATGCTCAGGTAGAGAGAAGGGTTTGTGGGATTTAGGAAATAGGGCAATTTGTAAACAGAGCCCATGTACTCCGAGGAACAAGGAAGGAGAGGTGGTGAGTGAAGTGGAGGAGAGAAAACAGGCCCCACTGCTTGCTTGTGATCTCTCATAGATCCCCAGCCCCACTGCCATCCGCTCTTGCACACACTCCTCCTGAAATCTACTGTCCTTTCCATCACGCTGATGCTGCCCAAAGCACCACTAATCCTTCCCCTGCTGCCCCTCTTTTCAGCCTTTGGGACCTGCTCCCTTGTCCTTCTGCAATGCTGCAGAGCTCACTTTTCTCACCCCGTAATGTGCTGACAGCAGGAAAATTCCCTGAGGCTGAAAACCCTTGAGCTGCTGGGCCTGCGACCCAATGGCCAGGAATTTACCTGCCAGGCAGCCTCACACCAGCCATGCCTGCTGTCACACCTCTGTCAGCTGCAAATAGCAGCTCCCTCCTTGATCCCAACACTCCACCGAGGCTTCCGTGGGGATGAAAACATGCCCACGTCCTATGATCACACTTTTTTGCCTTTTTTAATCCCTTCCAAACCTCTGTTATTATTATTATTTTCCTATTCCCTGCTCCTCTGTATGTCTCCGGTCCTTTCTCTTCTTCTGCATTTCCTTCTTTTGGCAATATTCATTTTTCACCTTATCTCCAGTCCTAGATTTGCTTTTTGTCAACCACTAGGGCTTGGCAGCAAGCTAGTTAATTCTGACTAAGTGCCCTCATTGGACTTAAGATGTGATTAATAGTGGAGCACAGGAGTTTGCACATCTCAGGCATTGTTTTAAGCTATCCATTGTCTCAGGCAGGGACCACTGCTTTATTTATACCAGCTTGCACTCGATAGGTTGTCTCCCAAACCAGAGGCAAGACTTCTTTTGTTTCCAAAGGAATTCTTATGTACTTCAGAAGTTAAGCATGCCATTTGGGCCACATAAACGTATGTTGGCCAGATGTTTAATACGCCCGTTTCAATGTGTTTTGCTGACAATAAAAGAATAATGAATGTTCCTGCAGGACAGTTTGATGTAGATTAGGATACAACCAAACGCATTTTGACATACGAGTTTGACAACAGAGCCAAAAAAAAAAAAAAAGAAATGTAAATACTGTTCTTATTTTTCCTCTGTGAGCTTGATGTTTTATCCATAGCTCTAAGCATAGCATACGTTATGAGTTGACCAGCAATATACCGTAAAAACAAGACAAGCAAACACCCCAAACCCAGCACAATAAATGTCACATAAATCATCTCAAATAATGGGTGTGAAGAATTTGTTCTTCCTGGCTATACTCAGTGAGTATCAGTCGCATTCCAGCAAGACTGAACTTGGTTGAGTAAGTAATAATCTGGAGTGTGTATATGTTCTACCTATAGAAATGATGACCTTAAAATATACCGAGACTACGATCAATCAAATTATGCTGTAATTTATATATCTCAAAATGCTATGGGAATTACTGGTTCTGTGTTGGTGTAACTGAAAGCAGCATTAGGCCTACGATTTATGGTAGCAGTTTAGTACAGCAATAAGAGATTAACACGCACACAAACACAGTTTCTGCACTCAGTAAACCTCTACCAATCCCCAGTACTGCCACCAAAAGAAAATAGGATCTTCTCATCTGCAATAAAATATATTCTTTCTAAATTTGGTACTAGAAATGTTTATTCCTTGCACAGCTCAACCATATGAATAAAGAACTGAGAACGACTAGATCGATTCCAACACAAATCTGTTGGTATGCAGCGTATTGTATGTCATATGGAGTACTTCAAGTTACATGCTCAAATATGACACCAGTCAACATATTGGGAACTTGGAGTATGAAATCTTGGTTCTGCTAAAATCTTGGTGTAGTAGTCCCACAGTTTCCAATGGTTTGTTTCTGGACAGGTCTCACTTGTATCAGTGCTGGCATCCTTTTGCAGAGAATGGGCTACAGATGAAACTGGTGGGTGTGCTTGAAAATTGTTTTGCAGATAGAGCTGGTCTCTAGTGGTGTATTATCTTCTACATATTTAGCTCCTGTGGCCCTTAATGGCATTGTAAAGGGAAGATGGACACTGATACAGAGCTATAACCACCCCCGAAAGCTTATCTGTTGTCCATCATTGGATTCCAGAGCTTTTCCCTAGAAGAAAGGGCACTTCTCCATGAAATCAGGAAGCAGTAATGAAAATAGAAAAAAATAGCATTCAGAGATATGACTTAAAAAAAGCCTGGGACCAGACTAAGTGGCATGGCATGAAGTTTGTGGGTCTTCACATTTAGAGTCGCGAGCTTTTTTCCAACACTTCCAACAGGAGCAACCTATTTCTACCTAGTTCTCCCTCTCTGATCTGTGGCTTCTTTTCCCCTATTTATCTTTTTTCTTTTTTTTTTCCTGGTATTTAGCTTTTCTGAGGAATGACTCCTCTCTCTTGTAATAAGGTACCACAGTGCACATTCTAATGAACACCTGATCTCTGTTATGACACTGAGATCATACGGCGAACAAACTAAAGGGTAAACAGGGATGAAGATGGAAATATCATCTCTGCAAGGATATACAGAGATCTGATGTCACTGAAAGCTGATGTCACTAGAAGTCTCTTTTGAAAAAGCCTCTGTTTCCCATAGGTGGGATTTCCTTGCCAAGTGTGTAAACCCAGAGGACTGTAGTCTCAGCCTGTGTTATGTAAGAATATGTAACAACAGCTAAAGCAGAAGAAAACATTTAGTGTAGTTTGGAAACCTTTCCCTGATAGTGGCCAACGGTGGTACTCTGGTAAGAATATAGAGCAGGGAGAGAATATAACAACCTTTTCCATGTATACTCTCCCAGCCTCCAGCAAGTTTTGGCTCAAGAACTCCCTGTATAATACAGCAGCAGAGCTGCATCAGATAGCTTCAGATGTTTGTTTCTTCCAGGACTGTATCCAATTACTTCTGAAACACATAGGAACTTCCAGCATCCATAAAATCCTGATGAAAGGTACTCTGGAGCTTAACTGTGCACTACATAAAGGAGCTGTTTCCTTGCTCCATTTTGAACCTGCCACCTGCCTGCCTCAAACATGTGTTGTGCTGTGATTCCAGCACAGTATTTCTGGCCTCTTCCCCAAGCTGAGTTGTGGGAAATCACGTTTGCAGACTCAGCAGTGCTATGTAGCGCACATCAGTGTAGGACAGATGCATAGGAGGTGGTGTTATTTTCATACCACTCCTCTTCGGCTTTCAAGAATGGAAAGGCTCCTGGCCTTCTGGTCCGTCTTATTAACTGTATCTGGTTTTCTGGTTTTCATGGATAGATGGACATGATGCCAAGGATTCCTGGCATAAGAAGTGGCCCGACTATCAAAAAGGAATCTGAAAAGAGTCTGCTATGATTTTGTTCCTTCCTCTGATTCACAGAGATGTTTCAGTCTGCCAGTTAAAGCCCTGAAGTGACACAGGAGGTTATTCAGGGCCATTCTGTGGCGATGCAGCTGAGCAAAAAGTATGGTTTCCAACCTTACTAGCAGCTGTGCATGCTAAATACATGACTATCTTGCCAGCATGAAGAAGTCATGTGGCTCGACCAGCTTTTTCACTGTAGAGAGGATGGAAAAGATCTCCCAAGCTGTGCACAAAGCTGCACAGTACAGCCGCCTTCCTCCCACCACATCGCTCTGCGGTGGGTGTAAAGTAACACATTAAACACCTTTATAGCCATGTTAAGACTTCTGATTTTTTGATAAAGGTTCTTGGTATGTAAAAAAGAGTCTTTACATGCTTTTTCAGGCCTGAGCCACCAAGGTTCAGTACTGCTTATTGCAGAAATGCAAATGCAAGCTCAGGTCTGCTGATAGTGCTGCAGGGCCTAATAAGATGAGCACACTGGGTTGTGCTCTCCGCTGTCCGCACACGCTGCCTATCTCAGTACTGACAGTGACCGTGACAAAACGTCTGACAGCAGAAATAACAGTAACAATGCTGCATCAAAACGGGTTCCACTCTCTCTTTTTTTTTTTTTTTGGTGTGCCCTGACAAAAATGATCCCTCTCTTCCCTATGAATACCCTGCTCCACAAAGTGGTGTTGCCCCTCTTTCTTCCCCCTCTCCCTTCTGCCTCTCAGGGCGTCACCATCCTTCAGCAGGAAGGGTTGTCCTTGTGCTTCACCCCGGTGTCTCCTGTCCCTCCCCTTCCCCCGTGGGAATAGGCTGTTTTTTCTTCTCTCCTTCCAGTGCCTCCCTAACACGTCCACTGCCCACAAACCACTGAAGCAGCGCCTGTGCAGCACTGCCTGCGTTTAACGCCTGCTGCATTGTCCGCGCTGAGCACAAGTTGGATGTGGCAGGCGAAAGGCTTGTCTATGCCTTGTGAGCAAGGTTACAAGAGCAATATGACAGTGTTAACTGTTTCTTCCCTGAGCACACTGTCTGTGCCATGTCTCGAGCTCCTTCAGCAAACACAGATGAAAAACAGCTTGCTTGCATCTTCCACTGCGTTAGGCTAGCCTGGCTACTAAACCAGGTCCTTCTTAACAGAAACACAGTTGTGAGTACATTTGCATCTTACTCACACTCACGTGTGTGGCTGCCGGTGTGCAAAGGTAAAAGATCCTTCTTCTATGAGTTTTGGCCAGAGTGGCTTTTCCTCTATTGCAGCACAGCGGATGCTTTCCAGAGACCCAGAGCCGGTCTCTCTGTGCACAGCAATATAAAGAAGGGAGTCACCAAAGGGGGAAGGCTGTGGTGGAAAGAAGAGTTGATAAAGGACGTGGGGTTCTCTCTGTTATGGAATATTTAGGAAAATATATGGAGATAGAACCAGTAGCGATGTTCTACAGGTTTCAAATATAAAACACAGGATTGTTGCACTGAGAATGAGCAAGCGAAAGAGGGTTATATATTTGATGGCTGAAATACTGCCAGTCTCTCTCCCCCGCCTCGAAATATGTTCATGACGCCTAGACATAAAGTTCAGTGTTTCATTCCATCTCAATAGGGATTTTATGACTAAAGTGCCGAGGGTAAGAAAAGACCAATTTGTAGTTTTATTGATCAGGCTAAAGGTCAGGGGCAGACATGTAGGTCATGGTGCTTCCTCTGAGCAGACGTGGGACCAAGCGCCTACCTTCTGAAAGCTGAAGAATGAGGCAGGGGAGGGGGAACTTACACTGATGAAACATGACAGCTGAGATGTCAATCATGACCAAATTGGACAGGCTCAGAGATAGGAGGTCTCACAACAACCATAACTTTGCCCCCATGCCGGCATGCTCTGGCAGAGGGGCTTGTACTATGTGTTTGCTCAGGCTGTCATGTGGTGTATGGGCAAACGCCAGGACACAATTTAATACAATAAAAACATAATTCATGCTGACGAAGTTTATGAGATCAAGTTTCCCAGTCCTAGCTGAACCACATAAAGCATATATTGCCACTACAGGCATTTTGGCTGAAACAGTAGGGGCTTCTGCTGCATGGAGATAGCCTGGAAGGTATTCGTCATCATGGCCCACTCTGGGCTGGCTGCAATAGTAGAACAACACAAAACTACATTGATTCATTGTCAGGAATTTACAGTTTAAACTTAAAATGTCATGAAGTGAAATGGTTTCCACAGCAATGTCAGTTTTTCTCCCCTATATATATTAATTTTGTCCTTATTTGCCCCTGTGAATCACCACCAAAAGCAAGGCTTGGTCTCTGGAGGATATTCTGTTCCTGGTGTCTCTGTGTTACATTTGCAGTGTAAACCTGTTTATAGCTGAGACTGTGCTTGCTGTGAAAGAGAGATAATCCAACACAACTTTAATTAAAAATGGTTGAAAGCTAATTTTTGTTCCGGCTGATAGAAACGATAACAAGAAGCTGCTGGTGTAATGTTGATGGGACCCACCTTCTGTCCTTAGTTTGCTCCTGCTGTCCCCTGGGGAGTGGCTCATGTGTCCCAGAGCCCTGAAGCCAACTTGACCTTCATGCTTCTGGCAGACCTCTGCCTGGTGAAAAAGTCCTTATTAAGCAACCTGTGGCCCTCACAGCCTCTTCACCCTATTCTGATCTCCCTGCTTACCCCATCATGTGTAGCAATAGGAGGGTCTCATAACTTCTCGCTATTTAAGGTACATGCAGGCCAGGTAAACAGGTGGCTTAATTTAGGTATTGCATTTATTGACATTACTTCCTCAGGTTTAGTCCATACAAAGCAAAAATGGTGGGTTGTTTTACAGTAATTTTAATTTTCAGGTACAAAGGATAAAAGATTCCTAACTCATAAGTGACAAGCTAATACAGCTAAGCTTTCTGAAGAGGATCTGGAGAGCTAAAACTTACCACTAAACTTCCCTTTCCTACGCTAGGCTGAAGGCTAACTAAGCCTGAAAAAAAGGCAAGGCTCCAAGTCCCTGAAGAAGATACCTCATTACAAGCATTAAATCTCTCTTAAGGATTTATCCTACCACCCAGACTGTCAGATGGTTTGATTAACATCTCATCATTTCACTAAATTTATAACCAAAAAAAAAAAAAAAAAAGAAGGATGGTTATCAGTGTGAGTATTTCTTGGTAGCTGATCCTGGCTTGTGGTAAATAAAGCAGACCACAAGCTCTGTTTTCTCTGATTTTGGATTTAATGAAGAAGCATTTAAAGGCCATGGGAAGTACAAGTTTAGTAATGGTGTATGTTACATGTAAAGTCTATCAGGGACTGAGATGGTCCAACATACACACTAGGATGTACTTGCAAAAATTGCATGCAGAAATGTAGAACAGGCCTACTTATATTTACCTTTCATATTCTCTAAGTTTGGATCATTTTTTCTTTGTCTGTTCTCTCCTTATCCTAACAACTTTTGAACTCCAAGTGAAATCTGATTTTATTCTCCCCCCAATCTATTTTCTCCCCATTTTTTCATCCTGTATTTCTTCTGCTTGTTGATTAGCTGAGCAATGAACTTCATGATTGGATCTGAGGTCTAATGACGTGAAGCAGTGAATTGGTTAGCTAGTTACATAGCTAGCTGCTACACAGCTTGGTGGCTTCTGGATGGCTGCTGCACTAGGAGACAACTGTAGCCTCTTCTGGCTACAGCAATTTAATTGTTGTGGTCAGCTGGGAGAGTGATGAAAACATGGATGTCTTGTCAAAGAGCTTATTCTAAAGGAACGGGTGCAGTTATGCTTAGACAAAATCAAGTAATAGCTATTTACACCTCAGTAGCAATCTTTATGCCCAACATATTCGAAGAGTTCAGTGTTAACTCCCAGCACCCACCTCCCTCCAATCTATACCTTTCCTCTGGACCTTGGAGCTAGAGAACTGGCCTAGCATCACATAACAGGGATTGAATAGCCTAGGCTCTGCGTGTATTTAAATTACAGCCTTAATGCTCCATTAGTGTGCACTTCTATCGCCTTCATTACTTATATATTTGAATGCCTGGTAAATAGGTTGTTCTCATAGGGAAGAAGGAAGGGTCATATTTATTTAGTGTAATAAGAAAATATGAGAGGAACAGAAAATAGAGAGCTGCCAGCAACTATACCTAGCATTTTGCAGCTGAGGGGGTTTGCGTCGAACATTCATGCCTATTAGACCACATCAGATCTCATAATTAACTAACGGCAGTGTGGGGGAGACATTCCCTGGCTGAAGCTAAACAGCAGCTGCAGTGTCTGTGCTGTATCATATTGGGGAGCAAACCCTCAGTGTGGGGGCTTGGGAGGACAACAGCCAAGAATATCTTGAGCTGCAAATAGTTCAGTCAATGCCAGAGATGGGTAAAAGGCAGAGAACATTTGAGAGACAACACAGAGGGAAAGCTGGAGGCCAACAGGCAGCTACCACCAGTTTGATTTAGAAGAGCTGAGACAGTAGGGCTGCTTCATGTACATGGATAAAATCACAGTCTCAGAAGAAGCTTTTGTGTATGAAGAATCACTACTTTTGATCTCTGGTGTGTAATTGCAAGTTAGGGACACTGTGAAATATTACTGAGAAATTGAGCAGAAAGATTCAACAGCTATACACAGTGACATAAATGGGAACAGGGTGAGATCCAGGAGAGCTGAAATTAGGGAGGAAGATGGCTCTGGGGATAGGTCAAAATAGGATTATGAATAAATCCCAAATTAGAGATATATCCCTGGTTTAAGTCCCCAGGGAAGGGAAGTCCTCACCAGAACAGAAACCTCCACAGGGCAGAGGAAACTGTTGAGCCGCGAGTGCTGGCCATTACTGCCAGGTATTTGTGGCACCGGCTGGTGGTGGTGGTAGCGTGTGACACATCTGCAGAGCTTCTCCATCTGAAAGTTATGCTATCAGGGGCAAGCAGAAAGCAGAATGAAGCCCTGACATAAGCTTCACACCCTACTTCACCAGCAGCAGTGCACACCCTCCGCCTAAACCTCAATTTTCAGGGCACAAACTGGGGCAACGGCACAAGAGCGGGTCACGGCGGGATGTGACTGCTCAGCCCCTCACAGCCCCACCACTGCCACCCTGCCGCTCGCTGGAGCAATGTGCACGGGCAGGGGGTCTAGACGGGTTTGGGAGCAGCTACAGCACGACACAGCCGACCTTTCCCCGTCCGCCCACCCCAGGGCAGTGGCGGGGGAGGCCGGGTCAGAAAATGGCGGCCCGGCGGGCAGGTCGCGCGGCCGTGGCGGTCGGGGCGCAGGCGGCGGCTGATGGCGGCCGGTTTCCATGGTGACCGCGGCGGGGGAAGGGGAGATGGCTGCAGAGACGCGAGGGGGAGCGCGGGCGGGGAGAGATGGCGGCGGGGATGGCGGCGCGGGGGCGGAGGCGCTGACCCTTCGCCTGGGAGGCAAAGGGCTCCCTGCAGCCCCATGTGCTAAGGGTGGGTGCCCGTGGGTCCCCTGCAGCCACACACTCCTCTCCCCTCAGGCATCCCTGTTTCAGGGGAGGAAGAGGAGGAGGGAGAGGGTGTGGAGATGCCACTGTCAGCAGCACTCGTGTTCATGGAGGTCTGGCCTGGTGGCTTGTTAAATATGACTCCGCAGCAGCATCCCCAAGGAGCTGGCTTGCAGCAAGACTGAAGGACACTGGCCCTTCTCCCTGTAAAACATTCAGCGGGTCAGCCCAGCCGCTTCCTCTGGTGGCAGCCCCTATGGCACCCCGGGGAGCACGGGGTCATCTTGGAGATGCTCTGGGTTTAGGTCAGGGTGTTCAGGAAGGTGCTTGGCGAGGAGAAAAGCCTGAGATGCGGCAAAGCACAGCTGGGATTCACAGGCAAAACAAACTGCCTGTGTAAATACATGGGCTTAGTATTCATACAGGAGTAAGTTCCAGAGTTCAGAATGGTTGTTACCGTATAGAAAAGTGCTTATCACCATGGTGACTGAGCAATGCTGTATCTTCCTAGGAATGGAAAGTTTCAGTCCCAGGGATCTGCGGCATATGACCAGTGGGTTAAATGCAGCTGTCTTTACCTTTTAAATCCAGGGATCGTGATTTGTGTGACAACTGTATATATGCCCGTGAAGTGAATTGGTTGGAATCAGCATGGCGTCCACCTGGTAGCTAGAGATACACAAAAAGGACACCACAAGTACCCGTTGGTGTCCATTTCAGGTAGTGTCTTCCAAAAAGAGTCTTGCATAAACTAAGGCAGCAGCAGGGAGTGCTGCAGGGAAGAAGGGGAGCACTGGAAGGGCTATCAGACTTCCCAGTTCTTTGAATAGCAGATTGTGTAGCATCTTAAGTCTAAAATGTCTTGGATTGAGTAGAGATTGCCATTCACCATGTTGTAGTTGAGGATCTTGATGCCCACCAGATGTTCAAGTCTATATTAAAGGTAGGCATAAATATAACAGCATATATTCATGTATAAATTTAATGTAAGTATGTTAAATGTTAGGCCAAAAGGATCTGATGAACCTTTTTGGGTTTGTTTTGCTTATTCTTAAGGCATTTGGGTAAAACTCTGTTATCCATTTCCAGGTGTACCAAGAGCTTTCCTGGTGTTGATCCCCTCTTCCTACCACCCACCAGAAGCAGACCTTAATCTAATTAAAAATATATTACTGCTCCCTACAAACTTGGTCCTCTTCAGGAATTCCTAAGTATCAACCTCAGAGCCTTGGAGCCTCCCCTCTAAAAATCCTAATCATGGGTTGCTCCCCGAAAGGGTAACAACAAAACCGCCCTGAGTCACTGGCAGTTTCCTCAACTACTGCATGTCTAGCTAGGAAAAAGTTAGTTCTAGCCATAGTGTAGAGACTCGCTACTCACTGGTTCTCATACAAGGGCTCTGAACCAGGAAAAAACAAACAAACAAAAACAAACAAACAAAACACTAAACCTTTGGATTCTTCCTTGTCCAGGTCTTCATAGAGTCAGTGTGAAGCTTGGCTGATTTTCTTTGAAGTAGTGAAAGATTCCTGAAGCATATTGAGAGGAATTGGTTGAAGATGAGAGGGGTTTTGTGACCAAGAGCTGCTTGCAATGTGAAAGATGGAGCCCATGAAGAAGGTGAAAGCATCACTCATGAATGAGCTACCCAAGGTATGTTCAGATGGGCAAGGCAGCACTGTACTGTGGGTATATGGGTGTGCACCAGGCGAGCTAGTGTATCTCCACTTATCCATGCAGAGATCTGAGCACCCTGGAAGGAAACTAGCCATACGAACATAGCATGGCATTGAGGTTAATATACTCTGTTCTTGAGCAGAATTCACTGAAGGTCAAAGCTGTGCACATGTGGCCATGTTGTTTCCACCTCTGGGGTTATATGGGGCAGAATACCCACGACCAACTCTGGACACATGCAAAATAGGCAGTAGCTGCGTGAAGTAACAATATACCTCTGACCCTCCTGTCAACTTTGCCAGAATCATGGAAAGCCAGGTTGGCAACATCACTCAGAGAAGGGCTGAGATGTGTAAAACAGCATTTATGAGGCCTGATGTTACCAACATCTGAGAAATATGTTAGTTGCTTCTGTTTTCTTCTTCCTGGAGTCTCAAGAGATCAGCATTCTAGTTCCTTTTTGTCTTCTTTCCCTTCCCAGTCCTCTTTTCTTTCTCTTTCCTCTTTTTGCACAGGACTAGTCCAGCTCAAATCCCCACATCATAACCGAACTTTACCTGTGCTGCTGAGAATCTGCCAGTCACCTCTGGTACTGCCTTGAGGATCTACACTGCTTGTAGCCACATCCTTTGAGACCCTCAGGTCAGGATTGCTTGCCATAGCTAACCCTGCAGAAACCTCCCTCCCTGTCACTCCTCCTCCCTTCCCAAGACACTGTAGAGCTGACAACAGCAGCTGAATTACCTGGCTGCTTTTCAAAAGAACGTATCCCAGAGCAAAGTAAGGCAGTGGCCTCAGCCACTCAGTGTAATTAAACACAAGCATCATATTTGTGTAGCTTGTGCCGTGGCAACCACAGCAGTTATTCTCATTCAGCTGGAAGGTTTAGAAGGCAGACTTGCGGTATTTCACAGAAGATCCTCTTTGCAGGCAGTGCCTTAAACCATTTCACTGAATGAAATACACTCAAGGAGCAAAGAGTGCTGGGGTGGGCCAGGGAGGGTTGGTGGGAGAAAAACACACTGGGCAGAACCACACCATTTCTGGCCGCGGTTCAACAGCAGCTCTTGGGGCAGGACCTGATATACTATTAGACTGAAAAAGGCTTTTTATACATTGTGTTTTGGCACCCAGATAGCATCTCTGTTTTTTTTCTCTCTTTCTCTCTCGCGTTCCCCAGAGAGGCAATATATTGTCTTCCCTCTAGTTAAAGGGAGAGGGGGCTATTTGCACAGACAGGTCACTGTTTCTGTTGAAGGTGAAATGAAAAGGCCAGCTAATTCATGCACACAGACAGGAGGATATAGCAGTGTACTGTCAGCCATTACAGGAACCTGCAGCAAGACAGACCGGAATGAGGCAGCTCTGCACAGTTCACACAGCACTTGCCAGAGATAACCTTCAGGTCAGGGTAGCAGAAAAAGTGATGCTGATAAAGAAAAGCCCATCAGAAGGAAAGGGAAAAACAGAATACAAGACAAGGGGTCAGTTTTTTTGGCTGCTGTATATCACCCTATATTCTCCTGGAGCTGTGCTGGGGAGAGAAAGGATGTGGCCACAGTACCTTGGCATCCCAGCTATCCTGGGCTCTCATACATCCAACATACAGCCAGGTGGTGGCATTGCCAAGGGCACAGAGGCAAGAACAATCTGGGACACGCCAAAGGGACTGTGAGATCTCTCATCATCTCTGATGGGCTCTATGTATTACGCTGGAGGTCCTGAGATGGACACCTAGAACCTGGGTCATGATCTGCTGAGGGAAACAGCAGAGTTAGAGAGCCTAGAGTTGGAGCCCCTGTAATTCGGGGTTAGATACTACTGCCAATGAATGCACAGGAGGTTTAGCAATCACTGTCTGCTAGAGTAGGTGAATAATATCACCTGAATATTACACAGTGCTTTTCATCAACAGATCTCATGTGTGTGTTGTTACTGCTAGTTTTTTATAGCTTAGGAAACAGAATTGTGGAGAGGGTGAGGGGAGTTGTCCAAGACTGCCCGGTAAACCGGTGGTAAAATGAATAGGAAGCCTGCCGTCTCACACTGCCAGACTGAATTCACTTGTCACACACAAGGTAATGAAACATAAGGCTGCTGTCTTCCTCTCAGTTCTTCTGAGATAAAGCAGAAAGCTCTCTCTGAGGTTGTGGATACCGAGGTCTCCTGTGCCAGAACAGCAGATGCCTGCGCTGTGTGGGTCCCATGCCCTATGAGGATCACTGTCCAGACAGCATGTCTCACTCTGCAACTGGTCTGAAGTATTCGTTCCTCACGTGGGATGGCAAATGGTGGGGAGGTAACTAGATTGATCTCCCTTGTAGGCCTTTGCCTGGGACTTGGTACACAAGTTCCAGATGGTACAAAGCCCCTGCTGCTTGGATCTGCACAGAAAACTGCTTCTTCCTCAGCCTATTTCACAACATATTTGGCTCTCTGTCGGTTGGTTGCTATTTGTACGAATTAAGCTGCACTGCCAGGAACGTTTGCAAACAGTGAAAAGCAAAGTGGGATGCACAAGGCAAGTCAAAATAGGTCTCAAATCTGGCAAAATGCCTGCAGGTGCTTATAACATTTGACTTACTCTAGCCCATGTATTACACACCCACACACTCATTCATCCAGCTTTCTCTTGCCTTCACGCCCACACACGCTCACCCTTCACAGGTTCATTCACCTTCTCGTCACCCTCCCCACTTTCTCTTCCAAACAGTTATTCCCACACACAAATCCACCTCTGACACCCTTTGTTCCCGATATACAAACACACACACGTTAATGAATGCTGGAGTGCAGTGTCTGTAGGTGGTATATATACATCCATGCAGCAGACTATGCTGTAATCTTATACCTATGCTGTGAAAAAGCCTTTGGGACTAGTGAGCTGAGAGCTCTGATTGCTCTCACTTCCACATAAAATACCACTGATCCAGTTTATGGGTCTGGTGGTTTCCATCCTCCCCTGTCTCGGCCTGAACTCTGCCATCATTCTTCACAGACCCTCCCTTTCTGCTCAGCTTCCCCTTGTTCCCCTTGACTCTTTCTCCTTGTACTTTTCCTTTCCCACATCGCTCCCCGAAACCGCAGGTATTCAGAGAGCCTGGCTGCCCCTGTCCCTCCTGAAGACCGAATGCTGTCCCTGGTTATCTCACAGGGAAAGCGAGCAGGGGTGAGCAATGAGCCTGCCAAGCAGTGGCAGGGCACGGGGCAGGAAATCCTGCAAGGTGCGGTGAGATCAGAGGCAGAGATGGTAAGCGGTGGGGCAGCCCACGCTGCCATCCATCCGAGCAGCGCTGAGTCCGCCTGGCATCGAGCCTGCCTCTAATGGAATGTGACCCACCGCTGGGAATGAGCTCATCTGTAATCCACTTAATTGAGTTTTATGAGCAGGGCTCTCACATCGGGGAGCCAGCCTGCCTCCTTCCTAGCACTCGCCCTTCTTTGCTTGCTGCCTGGGGAAGGGAAGGGGGCTGGGGGTGCAGGCAGTGCTCCACCCGGCTGTTGATTGTCTGGTTTCTGACTTTCTCCCCACTCTGGGGAATGCACAGAGAGCTCTTCAGGAGACCCACTGCCTCATTATCTAGCATTGTTTGCTTTTGCTGCAGATAGTGGATCTGAAATGTCCATGTGATTACTGGTGATGCTGTACGGACACCAGAGCCTACAGTGCTCACAGCTTTTTGGTCTCTGTTCCAGTGTTTGGTACTCAGAGGAGAGGTTTTGATGTGCTGTACGGATCTCATGCACACATCAGCCATCTTACCTGGGGGTTCAAGTGGGATGGGGATAGAGCCATGCTGTTCTCACTCCTGCCTTTGGTGTGCAGTAATCAAGAGGTGGAGCTGTCAGGATGCCACAGGAGCCTTTGTTTACGCTGTAACGTCTTGCCATCTTTAGCATCTGCATCATCACTTGGTGGTGTTATGTAAGTTGGTCACATAAGGGCCAGCAAACAGAGAGAGCTGTCTGCTGTCTGCCTTGGGATTTGCCAGCTTGAATTTGGTGAAAGATGCAGCCTTTTCTTTTGGTGAAGCAGAACAGGGAAAGAGATACCGAGCAAGAGAGCCTTTTCCTCCTCTGGAAGGGCTAGTAGAGACCCTCTGGCATGCGTCATTTGGGAAGTATTTCCTCCAGTGCTTGCATAAAGGCCTATATTTGAGATAAATGCTGGGTGCAACTCCTGCTACTTTCCCATCATGTCTGGTCTCCCTTGTAGGGAGGAAACTTTGACATGGTTTCAGATCTCATGTTTCATAAACCTTCCAGAGCAAGGACCTCAGCAGTCCAGAAATTTACAGCTTTAAAGGAAAGGACATGGCATATAGAAGGGAAACTGTGCTGATGCATTAATACAAACACTGTAGCAGACCTATCCTGGGAACAGCAGTGTCACCACTGTGCATTGGGTGATACTTAGGTGTTTCTTAAAATCCACAGCCACTGGAATCAGAGGATTACACGATAATAAAAGATTTCATTTTTGTAAATGTGGACTTCTGGTCTTCAGAGTTGCAGACAACACTAAAAATACACACATACATATATATATATCCATATAAACATATATATATATATAAAATGTCATGATTTTTAAACCAATCTCACACAGAAATGCAATGACTTTCCACTGACATCCTGATGCTGAGACAATATAATGACTTTTCAGGATGGTTCGTTGAAACTGTACTACAGCTGAAGTGCATGTTTTCTTCCCCTCTGCTTTCTAAGTTAAGGAATCCCTAAATCTGTTGTTGCTTTTAAAGAGGAAGTCTTTTTGTTTCGTGGGCACCTTAAGCGTGCATCCAGCTGGGTCAGCAATTCTCCTGTCTTTCTTTGTGTTCTTGCAAAATGAGCATTGCAGGTTCTTCCAGTACCTCACCTCTCTCCTCTGTCCCAGCTCCTGTGTACACGTACGTTTAAGAAAGGGCTTTAGAGCAATGAATCTACTACTCTACTGCTAGCAACATAAGAGAAATCTGTCACAAGTCAATGCTGAAAGGCTGGTATGCAGTTGGGCAAACTTAGGCACAGACTGCCTTAGGGTGAGCAAAGGTAGTTTTTTTTCTTTCATACCACTTAACCCTAAAATCTGAAAACAGTCATCCCGGCGTCACATGAAGTCCCCAAATGGCCATGCAATATGGATAGAGGTAACACTCTTCCAGTGAGTCCGATGCTGGAAATACCTTCTCCCAACTTATATGCATTCTTTTGCCATGTCCTTTCACTGCAAAACTCCTGACATCATGTTTGGTACTATTTTATCCCTTGAGTAGTAGTTAGCTTCAAAAATGGCAGAAGACCCTCAGTATTGCCTCCGGCTCTCTCTGTTTACAGAATCCGCACACAACATATGGTACATGGAGAAAGGAAGAGCTGTTAAAAGGATGAAAGCTGTTCCAGTAAATGTGGTTATTAGGAGCCATTGGAGTATCTGTCATTGATGGGAGCAAAATATTTTAGGATATTTGTACTTTATGACATAAATGTTTTTTTTTCAGGGAAACTTTGTAACAATGGTTTGTTTGAAGAGCAGACTGTCCAAGAAACTGCTTCTGCTGTGTCTCAGAGCACTGTCAGTGTCGAAGTTTCTGCTAAGATCTACAGTGTTTCACTCCGCTGCTGCTTCAAACCCATGAGAAGCTTGTGTGCCTCAATGCTCTTTTCCTCCCCATCCATAGATGTCAGCCTAATAAAAGGTACTGACCCTCTCTACAGCATTTGCCTCCAGTTTAGATGTTCAGGCAGCAGTGGGGGGGCTATCTTGCTTACCCAGGGCAGGTGATCTTGAAGTAGCCAAGTCAGAAGCAATTACTGCTCTTCCCTCTTTCTTCCCCCATTAAATCTCTTCTTTCCGTGGCAATTGCCCAGATTTGTTGTTGGGGCTGAGTTAAAGGCAGGAGACAGATTACTGACAGGGGCTGTGCTATGCTATGTCCATACCCCATCAGCTGTGGAAGATCATGCATCTCTTCACTCTCAGAAATAAATAGGCAGCTTGGTTCTTCAGCCTAGCCCTCCCCCACTGAGCTCTTCACACACATCTATAAAACACCCACTCACAAGTATGTGTATAAACAAGAAAACAAATCACGCCACCTAAAAACTAATTGAACAATTCCTCCTACAGCCTGTGAAGGAAAAAAAATTAAAAGAAGGAGAATGTTGGTTGTTTCTATTTCGGAAATATTGAAGAGCTACTTAACTGCTATTGTGACAAAGATAGATAACTAGGTTGATTAGACAGAAAAGAAGAGGGAAAGTGTGGAACAGAGTGAGAGAGGAAGAAGCTTTGTCACATGGCTGTCTGTCAGCTTGATTAGTGGCTTTCTCCTGAATACTCAATGGAGTGGCCTCTATGGGTGAATCTCATTAGAGATAAAAACGGAAGAGCTGCAGGAGTCCACACTGAGATCTACCTAGAAAGTTTGACAGCAGGGCCTCTGCTCAGGCTCGAAGGAACAACAGCAAGGTCAGGAAGCAACTGAGAGGGAGATGGCAATGACAATGGCACTGCTGACCAAGTGACCTGTGGCAAACTCTTTGATCAGCAGTGCAGAAAAAGAGGGCTTGTTCCTAGTGACAACACAGTGGCCAAGACAGCACCACAAGGAAATGCTGTGCAGACAGCTTTCCAGGCAAGTTCACTAAGTCACAAGTGACTTTTCCCTGCAGGTCCTCAGAGGATTGCTGAAGCTAAGGTGATGCTAAGATATAAATGTCCCTCACAACCACCAAGTAGGGTTTTAAGGTCAACAGTCCTCATGTGGTCGAGCAGCGTGAGACCTACCAAATTTCCTCAAGCAGGAATGACATCTAAATAGCATTCAAAATAATTATGGTTCCTAATGTCAGGATATTTGATGTTGCCAGGGAGAATTACAAAAGTCTGGAGCTGCTGAGAACAGCGGAGCAAGTCTCCTGGTCTGGTTTCTGGGGAATATTTTCTATGCAGCAGATGACCAGGCGGCTATCAGATATTTCAGGAAAGCAGACAGGGCAGCGTAGGCTGCAGTGTCAGGAAGTCCATGTGCCATAGTAGGCTTATGGTTGCTCCACACAGCTGTCCTGGGTTTCTCACTGTAGAAAGGGGACTTAGGGATGCTTCCCTGCCTCAAGGGCCGTGAGATTAGGTCTTGCTTGTGCAGTGCTCTCTTATCCTCTAGTGCAATAATGCAATACAGCATGCCAGTGCTGTAAACAGCCTTACAGATGGGATCGTGGACAATTCACATCCATTTCAGAGGGCAAGGGGGGAGGAGGCACACGAGTATGTGGCGTGTGTGGGCAGTTTGCAGTGCATCTGCTCCTGCTCTATCAATTCTGTGGACAGAAAGAGGCTGACATTAACACTCACTGTATGGATTTTGCAAGCTCTGTGGTGATATGTGCTTCCTGCAGTAGATTAGAGTCAATTTCTGTCTTGTCAAAAGTGGTTAGACATAGTCTAGTTTTGTCATGTGCTGGGGTTTAGATATTTGTGTGGTAGCTGAAGGCTGTGCTGACACTGTCAGGGAATGACTGCTTCAGACTTTTAATGGGACTATAGCCTAACAAGGGCCAGAATACTGCTGGGCATGGGTGTTTCATATGACCTGTTCAATCTATACAATGTACCTGTACTATCCACAGATGTCACAGCCAGAGGCCAGGTGTACCACAATCCCACCCTCGTACCTCTGAGGACAGCTCTTCAAGCTCCAGGCTTTCATGCTCCTAAGATGGGATCCGGTGTCTCTCCCATGACTTGCCTTCATCCTTCCGTTCCAGTTGCCTGTGATCCCAGCTGGTCCTGGCTCAGCAGGCTTCCTGATGGGAGTCGCGTGGCCCTGCACCCATACAGGTAAGCAGACAGAGTTCTCAAAGCATGATATTGTTAATCTGAACAGTGTCACAGGGCATGAAAGGAAAACCTCTCCTGTTGTTTCTCCTGATAGTAGTACAGATATTTTTGCTTTTCCAAGCACTCAGTGGAGCCTGTCTTTTGTAAGTTTGGGCTCCACAAACGTATTCCCTTCCCTCTATGCCCAAGGAGGTGCTTTTTAAGCCGTACTGATCTTTTGGTCCAAAATCTCTGGCAAAATCCCCCTTAAGACGTGAAAGTAGCATTTTCCTAGGGATTGTGGAAAGTTACTTCATGTTAGTGACCATAGGTGTATTTATTCAAGGGTGTTTATTTAGAGCAAACACTTTGAAGCTGGTTTTCTGAGTTTTTTGTTTGTTTGTTTGTTTGTTTTTTTAATAACTTTTTCCTCTGCAGTTTTCCTTTAAAGCCTCCACTATGGTTGTAGTAAAGCTCCTCGTAGCCCAACATAGCCCTGCCAAACTTCCCCTTTAGCTAGTGTGTAGCATCACTGACTAGCTCTAGGTCCTTCACTGCATTTTCATATTAATTTGGTTTTGGTTATAAGGTAATTTGTTTTGTTTTTTTTTTGTAAGGTATTTGTTTTGGCTATAAGGTAATTTGAAAACTGGAAATCCAGATGAGGATATGAAGCGCTCTTTTGCCCAGGTCCCCCCAAAACTACCAGCTAACTGCCCTGGCTCTGAATCACTGACATGCAAGAGAAGTGCTCTGTCTTGCATACCCTAATTCTTACTGTTATCACTCTCCATTGTGTAAGGAAGCTCACAAAGGCAGAGATTCATCTAATATTCCCATTAGAACAATCCTGCTAATACAAGTGATTTAAGTGTAGACTTTTGTTGTAGAAATAATAGCTTAAGTGGAGGTGGAACCTCCTCTATACATCTTTCTTTTTTTTTTTTTTCTTTTGAAATCTCAGGGCCTACAGTGTATTATATGTCACAGGAAATATCGGTGTAACTGCATATTGTAATTTGCTTGCAGCACATATCATTGAGCATATCAATGAAATATTTGACAACGATAGCAACACAGAAAAAATCTGTTTTTATGATCTAGCAGACTTTTTTTATCAAGTTGACTCTCTTGTTATTTGTTGGTGGTGTAATATCATAACAAGAAGCACTGTGTAACCAATAAAGTGGAAGTGTTACTTATAACATCTTCTCCATTGTAAAAGAAAGTCTTGCCAGAAAAGGCCTCTTTATGTGAGCACATAGGCATTTGTATAATCAAGGACTTCCCTCCACATCCTTCCATCTCTGCAAGCATTTTAGTAGTTTTGAGTGATGGAGTCTACAAATGAAAATGTCAGGCAGAAAGTGTTTATGCAATTTTGAAAATAACGTAGATACTGTAGTTGAATCTGAGAGAGATAAGATTACACTGTATGTGTCTGTTTGCGTGTCTGTATACATGAAAGAGAGTGAGTGAGAGAGATATTACATTGTGTTAGAAAAGGGAACGACAGTATGTATTAGAGGGAGATAAAATTGTGTTTTCGGGGCCTGTGTTTGAAAGATTTCATTTTGCAGATGTGTGTAGTTGGGTTTATGCTAAAAGATTTGTTTGTTTGTGTTTAGAGGGTGAGATTGCACTGGTTACATGCATTGAAAGGATGCGATGTGTTATAGTATGTATGCATGTGTACATATGCATAGGAAAAAGAGAGCCTACACTGTGTATGTTAAAGAGAGGAAATTCATACCATGTGTCCTAGGAGAAAGATGCAATATGTGTCTGTTACACAAAATGAAAATGTTAACATAAAATAACACAGCGTATATATATGTATCCATGTGTCTATGTATTTTAGATAATTTGTAATCTCTGGTTCTATTTTATATACAGTAGAAACCACTGTAGTGGTTTAGAAATATTTTCCAAAAATTGTGGAATTTCCTAGACCTTTTTTATACTTTTTCACTCAAAACACTTATGCTTTTAAAATAGGTGTTGAAGATGCAAAACAATATCTAAAGAAATATAACATATAAAATTCGTCCCTGAAAAAAGAGTCAATTGGAGTGAGTGTTCAGTTCATTGATGAACAGCACTTGGAGCTAACAGAAAAAAAAATAAATCAGAACTTGTATTTTGCCTGAAGCAAATTTTAATGACACTTGTTTGGTATTTTATGATAAATTCATTCAAAACAGTAAGTTACCAGAAAAATATTCTTCCCTCCAGGAAACATGAACATGTCACTGGTGATTCAGAAGCTAGAAGTTGTGATATAAACATACATTTTTTTAAAGAATACATTCCATCCTTTTTTTTTTATTATTATATAAGTAATTTGAGTTTCTAAACTGTATGCTAAAAGCATCACCTGAATAGTGTTTTTAACCATGTTGAGAAATGGTAACATTTTTATAAGTTAGAGAAAAAGTTTGACTGAGCCGTGTGATAGAGAAATAGCATAGTCCCTTTCATGTGCTGAAGAGAGAAGAAAATACTTCTACTGTCTTCTTCTCGACTCAGACCTCCCCTTCATCTTGACAGCAGTGCCTCTGCTTCCCTATTTCTTACACGTATTTAGCTCTCAGTACCAGGCACCCCTTGTCTTTCCAGTTTCAGTGGGATGACGTGGCCTCTTCAGATGTGCCCACACTGTGGTCTGCCTGCATGGACAAGGGCTCAGTCTACAGGGCAGCATGACAGTGGGGCGCAAAAAGCAGAGGCTGCTTTCCATGATCTTCGCTTTTGTCACTCTAGTCCTGGATGGCCAGGACTTGCTTCTGCTAATCTGAACGCAGCATCTGCTTGTAGGCTGGTGTTCTCCACAACAGTGATTCATGGACCCATCACTTCATGTCATGGGAACCTTAGGAAAAGCTATCAGACTGCCAAGACTGTCACCACACAAGTTTGGAGAGGAGTGCTTGGCATCCTCCTGCACACCTGCTTCTAGCAAGGGGAAGACAATCTGCCTTAAAGTATGTAGAGGCTTCTCTTTCACCAGTGCAGATGAACTCAATAAGGAGGTGAAGATCGGAGGCAGTCTGGGACCGGTACTGTTTAATACCTTTATCAATAACATAGACAGTGGGATCGAGTGCACCCTCAGCAAATTTGCAGATGACACCAAGCTGAGTGGTGAAGTCGATGCAATAGAGGGAAGGGATGCCATCCAAAGGGGCCTGGACAAGCTTGAGAAGTGGGCCCATGTGAACCTAATGAGGTTCAAAAAGTCCAAATGCAAGGTGCTGCACCTGGGCTGGGGCAATCACAGACATGAGCACAGACTGGGAGAAGAACTCATCGAGAGAATCCCTGAGGTGAAGTACTTGGGGTTTCTGGTGGATGAAAAGCTTGACACGAGCCAGCAGTGCATGTTTGAAGACCAGAAAGCCAACTGCATCCTGGACTGCATCACCAGAGGAGGGGCCAGCGGGCCAAGGGAGGTGATTGTCCACCTCTGCTCTGCCCTTGTGAGGTCCCACTTGGAGTGCTGCATCCAACTCTGGGGCCCCCAACACAAGAAGGATGTGGGTCTGTTAGAGCAGGTCCAGAGGAGGGCCATGAAGTTGATCTGAGGGCTGGAGCACCACTCCTATGAAGAATGGCTGAGAGAGCTGGGGATGTTTAGCCTGGAGAAGAGAAGGCTCTGGGGAGGCAAATGCAAGCAGTACTACTAGCCACGAAAGATACCCATTAAACATCCGTGCCACTTTGTGTTACCGTATGATGAAACCTTTCCTGTCTCCCATGCTCAAGTAAGATGATAGGCACATATTTACTCAAACAGTTCATCTTCTCCATGCTCATTCCCCAAGACAGCTAATTCTGGACCGTGTTGGTTTCAGTGCTGGTGGAATCTGGCTTCACTGCACTTTGACAATACCTGTACAGCTTGCCTTGGTGGCCATATCTCTGTGCAGAAAAACCCAACAAATCCTCTTTGTAATCACTCATGCACTTTGTAGCAGGTGTATCTAATGCTTCTTCTGTGTGCTCTCGTGTTTATGTGCACCGCCAGGGTTGCCAGCTCACAGCACCTTTTTGTACTTCTCATTACATTTACTACTTTTCCTTACAGCCTGAGCTCCTGTAGTCAGGCAGCTGAATGAAAATGCTGGCTGTCATTTAAGAAAGGATGCAAATTTGGTTGTGGTTGTGGAGGAAGCCTGTAAATGTAGCGCTATAATTTATCAAAAAAAAAAAAAAAAAAAAAAGAGAGTGAAGACATGTTTCCATGTTTAATTGCTTGATTTCTTAGTCAACTTATTAATTTGGGCGGAGGGGGGTTATACAACTCAGGTTTTTGACTATCCAAAGTGGATTTAGACATACCTTTGTATATACATGTGCCTTTTCAGCTGCATATATAAAAATACGCCTGCATCTGGGTGTAGAGATGCATATGTACACCCCCCACCTGCCAACTGCACCCATCCCTTTCTCGCAGAAATCTTCACTCTCTCTCTGCCTTTCTTCCACGTTTCCCTTTCTGCAGCTTCTGTCCACCACCCTTCCCTCAGTTATGGAATCTCCACTGTTGCTTTTATCGAGTAACCTTCTCCCCCGCTCTCCCGCCCTCCTCTCCTCCTTCACTCCAGGAAAGCTCTTTTTCACTGATGTCTGGCGTTCGTACCTCTGTAGACAGAGAATGGCAGGAAGACAGTGACGTGAGCAGACAGAATAACCGGGGAATAAAAAAGAGTTGGTTGAGAATCTGTAATTAGAAGCCCAATTTCCATTTCCTTCTCAGGCACTTTTAAAATCCCTTTCAGGGGTTTCTTGACTGTCTGAAAATTGAATGTCATTGAGATTTTTTTCTTCTTCTTCTTCTTTTTTTTTTTTTTGCATCCTCTTGTTTCCTTGGCAACAAGTTGGTGATGCAGGAGCTAGAAATGTGCTGTGTCTCCGTGGAGATGTTGGCGTGGGTGTGCCATGGTGACATCCACGATGGACGCACAGCTCTACCAATCCTACCCCACCCCTTGCAATAAGCACAATAGGCCCAACCTCGGAGGTGACGCTTTTATTTTTAGCTTGATAGGTGTTAATCTGCTCTCTTCTCTTTGCACATACACCACGACAATGGGTCGTGAGATCCAGACACCTCATTAGTTACATCAGCACAAATTGACTGACTCGAGGAAGGCTTTTAGGGCCAAATCCTCAGCTTTCAATTCAGGAACTTTTAAACTTGGAAGAAAATATTCTCCTTTCTTGGAGGGGTACTCCTTACAATGACTTAAGTCTTTCCCCTTCTATTAGAGAAGAAAGAGTTCCCAGTCGTTACTAAATAGGACTGTGAATCAGAGCTCCTATGTTTCATTTTATTCTAAATTAAGTCATTTCTCTCTTTCATACCTCAAGGGCTGCTCATTTTGAATGCGAAAAAGCTGCTATTGCTCTTGGCCTGGGGCATGGGAGATTAAATTTTATTGAGATGCTTAACGGCGAGGTTCCAAGGCATCTAACTTGTACGCTCCCATAGGACATAAATTTCCCCTCCAAAGAGTCTGTTACTCAGATTAGCCCTTGTTTGGATCTGCCCACCAGCAAGAAGGTAGCCTGTAGGACTGTCCATAAAGCAAAAGGAAATTGTGAAGACTTTCTAGGTTAGACCTCCCCAAACACCCCAGTATGATGCCCTCTCTCTCTCTTGTCCCCCACACTCAATATCTTTAAAATATTTGTTCTTGTTGTGCATACAGCTGTTCAGCCTTGTTCTGTATTCTGCATTCATCAGCGTTCTGGCTGCAAGCCAAGACCCAAACTCTCCTTTAAAGTAGCTCTTGATACATACTATAGCAGGGTAAGGGCTAGCCACGGTCTCATCGAGCATCCAGAGGTCCTAAAGCCTTCTTTTTGTTGTTTCCTAGGAGGTTTTATGACATCACACCGAAACTGTGATGTCAACAAGGAACCCTCTGGGTAGGCTTTTGAGAGGTTGCTAAGGATCTTCTTACTGCCAAATGACTGTAACTTCATCCCAATGGGATTTGCAATAGGGCTCATCCATGCAGCAATAAAGCCAAGTATCAAATTCTTCTTGCCAGAAAGACCAATTAAAGGATTAAATGTGAAAAGCTGAAACCCATAACATCCATGGTGACAGGGTTTTCTTTTCTTTTTTAGACTGTAATCATCTTTGTAGCATATTGTTCTGGGATCAGCACCCTTGGGGATACATTAGTACGGCGATTGACGGAAAGAAGCTGGAGAGGGAAACCAAAGTGAACCCAGCCAAGGCAAGATAAGCTTCTCAGCCATGCTGGCAGATTTCTTTTGCCTTCTTCCCTACACTCCTGCAGCGATTCAAGCACAGACTGAGTTTATTCAGCTTCCAAGATGGCAAGGTGCTTGTTCAAAAGGTGTTTTATTGTGTGGAGCCAGAGGAAACATGAGGAACAATCAGATACCAGTGGCACATTAAGATGTATCATTGACACATTATGTCAATGAGAAGGAGTGAATCCAGGTTCTGTTTTTAGGGACATTATGTTCTAAGGCAGGCACATAAATCTGACTCAAATGCCTTGCTTGTTGAATCTGAATCCAGTTTATTCCTGACTGCCACTGAATTCCAGGTCCGATTTTTCTTTTTATTTGCACTTGTATTAACAAAAGAAAGGGGCTGACACATCTGTCTAGCTGCAGCAGTATGCTTACCATTGTACCTAATGTTGTCTAAAGGAGGTCTCCTGCCTCAGGGAACTAGGAGCCCATAGGCCTGATATGATAAGATGCAGAGCACGATTCAAGACACACTTCTGCTGACTTTGGTGGGGAAAAAGTCTGCATGCTCACTGGAAGGGGAAGTGACATAGCACTGCCTTAGCTTAAAAGACATTGTATGATGAACTACCTGCAATTAACAGTGAAGGCAGCAGTAAAGGTAGGTTGTTGGAAGACTCAGTAGAGGCGATGTGTCTAAAATCACGTGTCTAATCTAGATAGAGAGGAAGATGAGTGAGGGACCTTGCTCAACAATGTAGACAAAACCGTTTTGTGGGATTTTTTTTTTTTTTGTCTACATGCACTTAACAAAATACTTGCTCTCTGCAGAAAGTTTTTATCAAAACATTGCCATGGGGTTTTATTTCTTTGTTTGTTTGTTTGGTTTCTTAGCCTAAGAATTGTTACAAATTTTGCAGGAAGAGTTAAGATTTTCTCTAAAAAAACCTACCTCTTCCTTCTCCCCTTCCTTCCTCCTTGTCTTCCACATCTGGAGCTGTGGGAATGAATCCTACTCTTGTCAGGAACATTGCAAAGAAGATCCTGCTAGCTCAGGTTCCTCTCCATTTTGGACAGTCACAGAGAAATCCCAGATCAGCTTTGCTCATACCCAAGAGCAATAGCTTTCTCCACATCATTTGAAAAATGAGTACAACATAAAATAAAGTTCAGATTCTTCTGGCACCTTCTTTTGCTGTATACTTCTTGCATTTGTTAGTACACTTTTGTCAAAGGTGCTGTACACACAGAATACACAAGAAACCTCACCCTATCTCTTGCCCCCAGGAGATTAGACTAGCACGCACCAAGTATGTGATTGCTTTTGATTTCTCTTCCCTTCCTCTCCTTCTCCCCGAGTGAGATTCAGCAGCTTCTGCAATATGACAAGTTCCTGTCAGCTGTCAGGGCACTAAAATAAACCTTTATCTCGTCTCCACAGCCCTGAATGACAGGGCTGGCAATAGGTGCACCACAGCCAAACAGCCATTTCTCCCATATGCTCTTTCAACCTCACTGCATGCTAGCACAGCAATCTGTAGCCTGGCAAATTTGCTGTTTTTCCTTGCAAGACCTACAAAAGGAGGCAATCCTGGTTCATATTTCTTGCCGTTGCAGTGTCTTATTACACTGGGTTATAAGATTTCTTTTGCCTTCTTTCTCCAGCATTGGGTGAGAGTCCGAGCCAGAATGCCAGTCCAATGCTAGGGAATGAAAATCCTGCTAATTCTCCTAAATTAGAATTGGCTGCAAAAATGGCCTTGGGGCACACATTGTAAATTGAGTTGAAACCATGCAGTTGGAGGGAGCAAAAAATTGTCTTTCTTTAGGGAGAGAAGACATTACATATTCACACTTCAAGCATGCGTACCGTTGCCAACTAATCCTTATTCCACAAGGCTAATTTTGAAATAGCATTTATATGGCATGGCTTGCTAGGGAGGGCACTGATGAATCAGTCAGCTGCCCTTTATAATAAACCCTGCACAACTGCTTCCTGTGTTGCTCTTTTCTACTGCCTTGCCTTCCAGTCATCTCAGTGCCACGCACTCCTTATTCAAAGGGCACCTGTTGAATAACCATGCAGCAGGGGCAATAAATAAGGGGAAGCACAAATACACAGTACAGTTCAAGCTACTACTTTTCTATGGTCTCGTTACAGGAATACGGGGATTCTGCTGAATGGCTGTGCTGATGTTTGATAAGGAATGATAAGCCTGTAATTCACTCGTATGGCTGTGCAACTGCTTCCTGCTAAGTGGGAAAGCCTGGACGAATGCTGTTAGCCCTAATACTGCTGCAGCTCAAAGCAGTCCTTTGCACCACAGGCATCGCAGATGCCGTTGGTTAAATGCACTGTACAAAGCAGCATTTGCTTAAATATTGCTGCCCAATAACAGTTGGGAAGTCCAAAAATTGAAGAAGAAATATGTTTGCAGCCAGCTGCTGTAAGAATAGGTTCTGATTGGTCTGAAATGCTGTGTGGATTTGGAAACCTACCGATGGAGCAAGTTATATTAAAATTGCACTGCATTAGCAAAGATACCTACCCAATGTGCTGGTTGTTCTGCTGGGTCATAATGTTGGTCTGTCCCTGTCATGAGGACTCTTCAGCTCACTATCTCACCCCAAATGACTTTCTTTGATAAAGAGACAGAAGCTACAAAGATAGTTCAATCTCCAGAAATTTGCCTCTGGGTAGAAGACAAAGGGGGTTTCAAATTAGTGAAAGAAAGGCAGGGAAACAGGCATTACTGTCTGTTTGGCAGCTAGAGTCACCATCCTTGGGTAGACCAAAGGTCCATCTAGTCCACTTTATTCAGGGGCCAACAACTGGGGTGGAGAGTAGTGAGAGAAGAAACAGCAAAGATGCTTCCCTCAAATACGCCTCCAGCCTCCAACAGTTTGCAGATGTCATACTTTCTGAGGTAGAGACTGTCTAATAAACAGACTCTTATCTATAAAAGAGCCACAGCAAATTTTGTTTCTTCTATTACGGCTAGGTCAGAGAAGATTATTAAGGGCTACAGGGGTCAAATGAAGGGACCATATAGGTTCAAGGCAATGGCTGTGACAGGGAGAATTTACAGAGGGTGTGGTAGAGAGGAAAGATAAGAACATGGGGTAGATTAGGCGATACTGTGTGACAAAGTGTCATAGAATAAGAGAAAGAGTTTTGTCTCACCAGACTTGAAAAGGATCAGATTTGAGACATCTCAAACAGTGTCTTCATCACGTACAGTAATTACCTTAACCATGGATATGTTCAGCAGTGACTAATAATAAAGATGAACTATGATGTATCTCAAAGGGACTTAAAGAAAGATGGATGAGGAATTTTATTCTCATTTAGGAATGTGGTAATTTGGAACTGAAGTAAATTTATCAAGGTTCCAAATCATGTTAGGAGCAGTAAATATCTCACTGCAGTTAAAAACAGATACGGAACTATTTGAAATCATGAAAGAAAGGAGCAACTGCTTTCTAAACATTGTGCAGCAAATGATAACAGATTTTAAATAATATGAAGTCTGGTATGAGCCTCAGAAAAATATATAATGCTGTTGCCTGTGCTTAAGTGTATACACATTGAGAAAGGGTTGCTGCTCAGCTTTATATATCTCCCCATTAACAAATTCTTTTGTAAAGTCTATGAAAACATTTGTTTCAGGAGGAGATGTTGCTTTACCTGAAGCTTTACTTCAGTTTGTTAGGTCATTACCTTTTACAGAACCAAAATGTTGGTGAAAAAATGTGATGAGCACTGGGTTCAGAACAAAGCAACAAATCCTCTTAGGTCCCTAACGCAGTGACAGAGGAGATAAAGAAATGTGCTTAAAGTCAGGGATGGTGTAAGTGGATTGGGTTCACTAAGATGTTGCAAAGAAGTTTAAAAAAAAATTAGAGGAAATGGTTTTGTATCCAAATTTGAAAAAATGATGTTTATCAAAGCTTTTTTTTTTTTTTTGGCACTTTGAGGAGTCCTATCTTTGATCCTTCTATAGAATTAATACCCATGAAGAATAAAAAAGTAAGTAAGGAACTGAGAAAGATAGAATTCACAGTAGATCCAATAACTTCCAGAAAATGAAAAGTAAAATACCAGCAAATAATAATAAAAAAGACATGAGATTATGACTAGAATGCATACATAAATTTTACAAAAACACATGGTTGCATTGGATATAATTAAACAATTTTAATAACTTCAATGAAGTTATTAAGCCATGGCAATTTTCCATTTACACTTCAAGAAAAACCCTACAGAGTAGAATCCCAGTGCCACTTAACATCACAGGAGAGGGCAGAAAGGTTTACCATTTCTTCTGTTTCTTTTATAATGTCTTTGCAAAAACTGTTGTGAAATTCTCAGGATTAGGTGAAATGACAGGTCCTGCTCAAACTTCTTTGATATGTAGATGACCTCACTGCTACGAGACAGACAGGCAGTATTGTACAATAGAAAGTTGAAGGAAGTGACAGGAAAGACAGAATTTAAAATCAGTTTTAAGATCAATGAAGTTGAAACAAATGCTTCCTAGACTTTTTATTTGCAGAAGAATACAGTTGTAGTCTAATGCTGAGCATGACTTAAGTTTTCGAAGTACAAAACCATCCTCTAATTTTCCTGGGATGTGAGACCAGTGTACTTACACAGAAAGGGCCCATAGGTGTCCTGGGAAATAATGAGACAAATTTTGGTAGCTGAGGTTGAGCAGTGTCTGAAGAAGATCTAATAAGAGACTGCAGGAGTTTGGCGAGATGGTAAAAAGATAGATGCAGCTATGTCCTAACATTTTTAGTAGGCACAGTGGGATCAAGATTAAGTCAGACACAGTAGCTAAACAACCCTTGGTACACCACTTTACTTCTTGGATGACTAAACATATAAAGGAGGCATTATTCACCAAAGATCTAAGAATTAATAACCTTCACTGGCTTTCAAGCAACAATGCTAAATGAGCAATGCATTTCAGCAGCTTCTCTTTCTCTGTTGGGTTCAGTTTTAGCCTATTAATTCCCAGTGGCTGCAGGAATGTTGGAAGACCTTGAGGGCATCACAGTGCTTCAAGCCAAGTCTTGGTAACTGTTGAGCTTAATGCAAGAATAAAAATGACCATGCTGCCCTCTGTTCAATGTTAGTGGCTAACAGCTAAGCAAGGGGGTTTGGAGTGTGTTGTGTAATATGGAAATTACCTGATACTGCCTGGTTGTACCTCTTTGTGCTTGGCGTTGCCTGAGGTGTTTTGAGCCTTTTTTTAAGGCTTTTATCCTCAAGAAGGAGATTAGTGACATTTAAAGTTTTAGGCTGAATTCAAGGCTGTTTTTGAAGAGAAGGGCCATGCCAGTCTTATCTTTGTGCTGTGACTAACTTTGAGAAAGCTGGATATACAAAATTTGATTTCCTACCATTACGAAGACTTACTTCAATTTTAGAAAGTAGCCAGGGAAGTTGCATGCAAAAAGCTATGCTGAGGAAACACGGATCTCTGACTTAAAAAGAACTCTAAAAATGAGGAAGCTCGGAATTACAGTTCCCGAAGCAGCTGAAATTGTATTCTCTTGTATCTGTTCTTAACAATAGAACCTTTCAATATATGATCATACGATACAGGTAAGATTGTCAAACTCTCCATCATTTACTGTGGAACATTGTTCATAGTTGAGCATAGCTTTCATAACAAACAGAGAATGAACTCTTTCCTCCTCTTTGGCTGAATACATTAAGGTAACAAGGCAGAATTACCCTTCACATTTTGCAGCGTACGATATTAAAATAAATTTTATCTTTACCCCGCTGAGATGAACACTCATGAGAAGACCATCAAGATCAACATACTTGTCTTCCCTGGTGTAGGCACTGGGTAAATGCTTTTTTCCTCCTTTCTGCTTCGAACTGAAGGAGACTTTTCCACCTCCATTGAGTACTGCATCTCCTGTGCTATTTCCTGAGTGGGCACAAAAATCCCTGTTCACTTGACTGCAGGTCCTTGTCACCTCCCTTGCTCCTTCCCACTGCCTTCTTCAGGCTTACGTTTCCCTTCCTCAGGCCTCTGCTCCTGTCAAGTTGTGCCTCACCTACCGTAAGGAGGGTGCTGGCAGTTCTGGATGGCAGCTTACACCAGGAGGGTGGGAGAAGCTGGGTGAATGGTGAGTGCAGGTTGTAGGGCAAAGAAAGGGGTGAAGCAGGAGTGAAACGGGACTAGCTCCTCTAGCATGTCACAGTGCTAGGCATGCGTTATGCCACTGATGTTGTGTAATACAGCTCTGTCAGGTAGTGAGGGGGACTGTGTAGCTGCCTGGAGAGATTAAGCTGCCTCACTCCAGAAACCTTCTGTTTCTCCTTGCCACCAGAATCACTTGGGGAAGGAGATAATCCCCCAGATTTACGCAGTCAGAAAATTCACTGTTATGCTTGGAGCTGCTTCTAAACCTCCAGAAAAACCTGCTCCAGAAACAGAGCTCTGAATCCTGCGGAGCTGAGCTAAAACGGGGCCTTTCGCTGCGACGCGGTTTCCATCCACGGGGCAGCAGGTTTGGATTCCCGCCTGCACAGTCCTGGACTCTTAATAAAATTCCATCTGTGTTTCCTGCCCTCCGGGGTGAATGCTTTTGGCTAACAGTGGGGTCTTGGAAAACAAATAATAATTGCTATACCAGGGCACTACTGTGAAGGCTGGGCACGACGTAACTGTGAGCGTAGGAGAACTCTTTTTTTAATGAGGCCACACACCAAAGCAGAGCTCTGATGCCACTGGAGTGAGGTGATGAGGATACTGAGCTGTGGGAATCTTAACTGTGAATTTCCATTCTCCAATACGGATTATTTTATTGACCAAAATGAACACTTTCTACCCTGGAAGACTGTTGCAACGTCTGCATTGCAAAAATGCCATTAATATAGGTCTGATGCTGGATTGCATGAAAATCACAGTTGGTCCACCTCCCAGTTCTAGCAGGACTCTGCTTAAAGGGAACTATAATAAAATTTGGCTATGGTGTGGCCAAGCTACAGACCAATTGTCCGTCTAAGTTCTTTGCATTTTCGACTGGGGAGCTCTTCCACTGTAGTTGGATACAGTGAGGTTTGCATTGTGGATCTTGCTGCAAGGGAACAAACCCTCTGCATATGCCATGCCTCCCGGATAAACTCAGGGACATGGACCTTCCTCTTTCAGTATCATGTCCAATCTAAATGAAGTCAAGGCAAGGGGAGCTGTTTTTTGGAGCCTTAAGGGCATAGGAAGCTCTTTAGCTTTTCTTTCACCCTTTTCCTGTCTGTGTCAAGGATACTCCATGTACTTTCCTGCGTGCAGACTGTTTCTGCTCAACTCAGCTGTTTTGCTAGAAGCAAGAATGTGATCAGCTGTGGGACAGGAAGGAAGGAGGATGAACCTGTCCCTGCCACTCACCTTCCTAGCGTTGGAGCAGCCAGGTCGTCATCCCCACTCTGGCTTGAAGCAGGGGTGTTGCAGGCAGATGCAGAGCTGAGACAGATGTTCCAGAGAAGGCTCAGGGAATTGTGACACGCTATAACGTTGTCGTGTCATCATGCTGGTATCACCGGGCAGCTCCCACGTTCAGCAGTGGGGTGTTAGAGGAATGGCAATATATCAGTGAAGAAGCCAGGAAGAGTGAAACAGCACTGGGATGGACTTCTCTACTCTTTTCATGCTCTGAAGAGAGCAGGACTTGCTCCTTAACATCTGCCTCTGTCCTCGTCCCATCACACCCATCACTGTAAGGTGACCAGCTCAGATACTGACAGCAACTTAGCCCTGGCACTGCAGGATTTTGAGTAAATGATGGGGGCAGCCTGAAAAGCAGGGTAGGTTGGGCCACACTGAGCTCCTGGGCACAACTGATTCTCCTTTGAAGCTTGCTTTGTTGGATCTGTGCTACAGCGGGAGGGACTGCTGTGTAGACCCAACGGCAGAGACTGAAGGGTCCCTGGAGAAGAAGGAGGTGGCTTCCTGGGTCATCCTGTCTCATATTTGGTCTGCCTTGTAAAGGATCACATTCCCCCACGGCAGACTATTACTACACTGAGGATAATAGCTGATAGGCTGACCACTTTGGGTGATTACATTTTTCTTTTTGACAGACAAACAGATGAGATTTCATTTTACGGAAGAGTTATGGTTTCAGCACTAAGCCGTGCTGGGATTTAACTGTTGTATTTGTATTTTTGATGATTCTGAAGCTCAACAATAATTAACCGTGACCTTATGGTTATAAAGACCATTGTTTGTGCATGTTAAAATCTTTCTACCCTTGCTCCTACCCAGATATTCCAGTTAGTGTATGCCACACAAGTTAGAGAAAAAACATCTTTTCTAAGAATGATAAAAACAGGGAAATTATTGAGGCCATTCCTTATTATGTTCCCTATTGTAAAGTCAGGTGTCTTCAGTGCTGTGAGCCCAGCTGTGCAGGCATGGGAAGAAAAGAAGAAATCACTGGGAATAAATGCAGAGCATCTGTGCATATTTCTTTGGCTAACACATTAGCAACAGGTGCTAGTAACGTCCTGTGTATTCATTGTGGTGCAGGATGAGCAACCAAGCAGTCATGAAACTGAATGAAATATTTCTGTACTGGCATTTTCTGAAGCAGAAAAGCCTTCCACAGAAGGCTTCAGACCTCAGAAGACGCAGTGCCACACTGCCATTGTGACTTCTGAAAATCATGGGTTTAAAGCCTCTTATTACAACCTGTTGCACACAATCTTAGGTCAAAATAAACTAGGCTCTCCTTTCTTGTTATTAATAATTCAGGATTAACTCAAATACAAAAACTGGCATAAGTAATCCTTGTACTGAAGACTGTACTCCCCCAAGGAGATTGTGGAATCATAGAATAGTTTATAAATATATCTAAATATAAATATAATATAATGAATATGTCATAAATACATATAAATCAGGCTACAACATGAGTTTGGTCGTAGTGTTACCCTGCACTATTTTGTGTCAATCAGACACAGATGACTGAAAGTGAGCCCAAACGAGACCAGAGTTGGATAGCTACTGAGGATATGAAAAATGCAAGTGGGACAGCAGTGGGATTTTCAGGAATGCCTATTCAAATGAGGATCCTAAAAAATCTTTATGAAATTGGCTTTTTTCCCTTCAGCATGAAATTTGGCTAACAAAAGGCGAGGCTACCACTATATGTGGAACATATGAATAAGGAGAAAATCCAGTCTATCTCCCAATGAAAGCAAGTCCCTCACTTCAGTGCTGTTTTTACTGAAGCTTTAAATATCCCTAGTAACGGGACTTTCACAGTACTTCTCTTGAGAAGACGCCTCTTCAGCTTAGCTTGCTGGGACAGCTCTTATAGGCAAACTATCTTCTTTTTTCTTCATTTTATTTAAGTTCATCTGGCCAGGGGGGTCGGCCTGATTACAGTCGCAGAAGCTGGTTCAAATTAAGTGGTTCTTCAAACCAGAAGTGATTATGAGCTCTTACTATAGCACCTAAATTTGCAGCTGAGCCAAAGATGCTTTTTTCTTGGACCAGTATGGACCTTGAGCTGCTGGTGTAACTTCAGGCACTGCTAAACCTTGTAGCAGAATTGAACAGGGAAAAAGCAGTGGTTTGTGCCTCTCAGTTCACCACCCTATGTTGTAACAACCACCGATATGTCTCATTGCTTTGAAATGTTCTGGACCCTTTTAAATTGAAAACGTGGCTTTGAAAACATGGCTTTGAATTAAAGGAGTCATATCAATAATTACTTTACATGCACCAAGCCCTCCTTCGCAGAGAAGGAACATGCAGCATGTGCCGAGCAGTGGGCTATGTATTCCTCCAAATAATTCCTTTCCTGTCTTGAGGCTTGTAGCTTTAGAAAATATCGCACTTCTTCACCTCCTTAGCTGTCATTTAGTCAACTCTCATAGATAAATCTTTTAAAATCTGCGCGCATTGTTCACCCCCTCCTGCCAGCCCCCTTCCCCAGCGCCCCATTCACGTTGTTCTTTGGACTGCTCTTCCTTTTGTTTGTGTACATTCAAAAGCCAAGGTCAAAGGGGCCTTCCAGGGCATGTCTACACTGCACAGAGCAGTGTTATCCAGAAACTCTGAAGGAGTGCTGAATGAACCAGCGTTGGCAGCACAGTGAAGAGACAAAAGCGTCAGCTGGATGAAAGCATCCTGTCTTGACTTGGTGACATCAAGAAATGGGGATTCACGTCTCTTTCCCTTGAGTTTTGCTTCTGCTGCTCATTAATACCTTGGCTGAAGTGTCTGTCTTTAATTTCTTACTCAAATTCCTCATTCTCTTCAGCCTTTCTTTCACTGCTGCAGACTCATCCTTTCTTCCTTGAATGCTGTTATCAGATAGTTTACCCTACAGGTTGAAGTGATGGCATAGCCAAAATGGCAGGACAAGAATTGTTGGGATATAATCATCAAAACCATGTAATTGGCTAAAGAATTTAAAGTCCAACTTTTTAAAGTACTTAAAGGGTCCTGATTTGAAAGAAAGGGGTGTCAGGAACTGAAGTACCCTGGAAACTCGGCTTGTCAGCATGTGGCTGTTTTACTTGAGCAGATTAATTCAGAGGGAACTCAGACGTGACTCTGCAGTGGACTGGCTGCTCACCACCCCTCCACATGCATGGGGAACCCACTGAGGGGTTTTGGTCTATGTGACAAAAGTGGTTAGCAGTAAGCTAGAGCATAGAGTGCCTGTGGGGCTGGGCACAAAGAGAAGTGGCTCTGACTCTGGCTCTGACTCAAGGTGGTGAGAAGCCACCCCAGGTGCGTAGAGGAAGGGGGCTGCCCCTGGCTGGCTGTACCAGCGCAGCCATTCTGCTGCCAGCCTGCTCCCTCTCTGGGTGGGTGTCTGGGAAAGGGGGGGCCAGGCAGGCTTTCCTCGCTAGGGCTCCCTACAGCAGGGAGGTTCCCTAAAAAGGCCTCCTCAGTGGGAAGAACATGAGCTTCTCAAACACTTCGGAAGCGTGATTCATCTGACCTAGTTTAGGCTCCTGCTATAGGATGATCTGAATCACATCCGAGAAGTTCCCATTCTCCTTCACTATCACCAAAGGGAGCCCAGGGTGATGCTCTCAGATAGAGCCACGCATGCTTGGCCAGATGAGTCCCATCTCCCAGGGGCACACGGAGCACTCATGTGGGTTAGCAAGCGCACACAAGCTCACGACACGCTGACTTTGTTCTGGCGATGAGCCCCCAGCAACTCCCGAAGCTGGGGCAGGGCCTCCGAAATCCCATGGGCATATTCCAAAATGTCACTGCGCCGCTTCTCAGAGCCTTGGCATGGTGTCGCCAGCGGTGGTGTGTGCCACTGACATCCCTTCCTCCAACCTGATGCCCACTGCTTTCTGCAGATCCGCTTCTTACCTGTCTTTTTTTTTTTTTTTTATGATTGCATAGTTGGCGTTCTTTCTCTCTGCATGCATTTTCTGAAGCTGAATCTAATTTTCGTTACTTAATCCTGTGGTCTTCTTCGGTGTCAGCTGGTGTTTGCAACTCTTCCCAGTTTAGTATCATCTCTGAATCTCATTACCATGCCATTATTTCCCTTTTCTAGACTGCAAAACCAGAACTAACATTTATACCTGCTTAACCCTGAAAGGCGCTTCACTTAAACTACACACAGATGTAGATAGCTGGGTAGATGCTCTTTGAAATGCTGTTTACTTTCCTTAAAAAAATATAGGGTGCTGGGAACTGCAGTGATGTCATAGCAACTGAATGTGATTATGTAGGAGCCTGCACTGAGGGGTATTCCAGAAGCTGTATCTATATATGTATTTATTTGTGTAAGGGTGCGTGTCAATATTCGCGTTAACAATGCATTTGGATATACTCAATAATAACCTAAGACAATTTTTTTTTCTCTTTTGCGAGCAGTTTAACATTAAAAATAAATTAGAAGCAACTCCATGGCGTAGCAGAGAAGTTGATGTAGTGACATTAGTACTATGAAAGAGAACAGCATCCGACTGTGCCTCCCAGACACAGTAAATAAAATAAGCTAAATTTGAATTTTGGTAGATGAAATCCTGAAAATCCAGCAGTCTTTTTATATTTTTAACATGCTCGACAATCTCATGCTTCGGTTTAGACGTTGTCTGGAATATCTTTTTTCACGATGACAGATATAGCTATCCTGCTCATATATATTCGGAGAAAACACCGTGCTATAACTTCCAAGACGTGTGCTTGGGGGTGTGCACACGCATTAATGTTCACTCAGACTCCGGCATCGCCATGATCTCCTATGCATGCAGATCCATATATTTTTGTTCCCACACGTGCACAGGGGCGGGCTGCGTGTGTGAACGTGCACATCTCCCTTATAATAACTTACAGAAATTTGCAGGCTGAGATCAATAGGCGCAGGAATTACTTAGGCAGGGAAACTGAGAAGGGGAATAGAGAAGGGGAAGGGACGATGGCTGTAGTTTTTGGAGCTGTTCTGAAGCACAGATCTGTAGCAGGAGTATCATTTTCTGCGCCTGTACAAAGTCCACGGGATGGACTTGGGGGATGGGGGAGAAAGTTGTCCCGCTCCGTGCTGCAGGACTTGGCCACGCGGGGTTTGTGTCTGCACATAGGAAGGAGGCAGCGTGTGCATATATGTTGGCGAGTGTGCCGCGGAGGGGGAGGGGGGCCTTTAACAGCCATTTTACCATATTTTCCGACTCCCCTTTAGCTGTCAGCTCCCACCTACGGCACGTCACCTGTGCATGAAGCACACTGCATGCGGCGGCAAGGACCCCGCTCCCTCTTCTCCCCTCCGTGCCCACCCCGTGCTTTCTCCCCCATATAAATCCCACTCCCGGCGGCGGCCGGGGGGGCTCGGGTGGGAGCGGGGCTGGGGGCTCCCACCCACCCACCCACCCCCCCCCGCTGCCTCCCCGCCGCAGTCCGCAGTGTCCCCCTCTGTACGGTGGGGAAGGCGTTGGGTAATTGGGTCCAGATTGGAGATGTTAATAATTCATGAGGCTGGCAAAGGGACCTGGGGGGGGTGGGGGGTGCGCTGGGCTGGGGGTGGGGTGGGGTGGGGTGGGTTGGGGTGGGGAAGGTGACGAGCCGGGGAACAATTCTGGGCAGGGTAGGGATAGCGGGAGGGAGGCAGGGAGAGGCGGCGTGTGCATGTGTGGACCTCAGAGCCGCTGCTAACTGCCCTGGTGTGTGTGTGCGTGTGTGCGTGTGCGTGTGCGAGAGAGGGAGAGAGAGAGAGAGAGAGAGGGAGGGAGGGAGGGAGGGAGTGGAGAGGGTGGGGGGGAGAGATAAGAGAGAGAAGAGGAAAAGGAGAGAGGAGAAGGAAGGAAGAAGAAGGAAGGAAGGGGACAATACGATCATGCTGTGCTGTATGAGAAGAACAAAACAGGTAGAGCTGAAGATTTTTACGTTTCTTTCTGCTAAGAAATCGCCCAGGCTCTCGGGGGTCCGTGGGGTGCGTGTCTGCCTTGCGTGTGTGAGGGGCTGGGGTAGGGGCAGGGGCAGGGGGGAGGAAATTTCAGCTGCTTTCAGCAGATGTCTCTTTTGCAATTCTTTAGCATCTTGCGACTGAAGGCTCTTTTCACACCCTTCAGCGCGACTGCTTTGCCTTTCCGGGGCTGGCGATGTGGGGAAGGGGGGTGGCCTATGTCCACATTTGGGGAGCTACCAGGATCCCCCCTCTATTCTTCTTATTATTTTAATTGTCAGCAGATGCATTGCCTAGGATTTTCGGTCTGTGGTTCTGAGGGTGTGGATGGGGGGTGGGTGGGGGGGGGCGGCTGGCAGGAAACGTGATGATATCTGCCTCTACCTTGGAGATAAAGGAAGCAATTCTTCGTCTTAAGCAGAAAAAAGAAAGGATGCCCGGTGAGCCTTGATCCCTGGTCAGAATGCTCTCTGTTGCTCACAGCTCCGATGAATGGGAGATGCTTTATGTGCATGTGCTGCGAGGTGGCTCGGAGGACAGGTGCATTCATTTTTTTGTGTTACAACAATCTGAGCAGGACTTAACCTGAAGCTTTTTTTTTTCCTTTTTTTTTAAACCTATGGTATAAGGAAAAGTGTAATTAATTAATAACAAAAGCATTAGCCCGGGGAGGGGAGAGTCACCCTTTTTGCAATACCCTCCATAGTACGACCAGTTAGACAACTGCACCAGCTGGTAAAGAGACAGAGGACCACGCCTCTGTCAGCTCCGAACTCGGGTGGGATAAGGGAAGCTCGCGGTGTGAACCTGTTGGAAACCAGCTTATTCTCTTTACTGGTACCACCTGGCTTTCCCTATCACCAAATGGGGATGATAAGAAGATTTGGGTGGCGGCTAGTTTTCAGTGACAAAATTTTCATGACCAAAACGATAAGGAAATTTAATAAATAAATAAATAAAAAGCTACATCATTCATTCCCCCCTGGCTCTTCCCCTTTTTATTTCATGTGAAAGTCCAAGCCTGCTCCTGGTAAAAAGAGCCCATTTTGGCTGAGCTCCTTGGACTTCCTCGGGAGGATCTTGGATTTATTCAGCTGGAACTTGGAGGCAGGAGCTGGCCCTGGGTATCTTCATAAGGCATTTTGGAAACTTCCCCTAATTATGAATTTGTAGGTAATGACAAAGAGCTTTGGTCCTTGTTCTGAGAGCAGAGCTCAACTCAGTGTTAGGTGTGGAACCACAGCGGTTACTTTATATATGCATACATTTATATATCTCTTACAGTAAAGCACTGCAGCACTCGGGAGCAATAGCCTAGCACACTGATGCAAGTGACTCTGGTTACTACGGAAGAGCACAGCGTTTAAAGAAAATCCAGGTTAAGGTGTGTTTCTGAATGGAGATACGTGTGTTATCAAACGAAGGAGCAATTTTGTAGAATAATGGGGAGGGGCAGGCGAACAGGATGGAAAGGGACCCTGCGTCATGCCATGTTTTTCCCCATGCAGGTTTCAAATGCTCCACAATTAACGATACATTCACTAAAATCTGGAGGGAGGTGGTGATGGCTGGGGGGGGACCACGTTGCAGCCAGCCAGCAGAGCACGTTCGGCCGGCAAATACAGGATGAAAAGAGCAGAGGAGGAAAAGGCAGGCAGACAGAGAGGCAGAGTGACAGAGCAGTGGGCGGAGGTGCACAGCAGATTTTGAAATAAAGTAGGTAGCTCTGGGATTCTTCAGAGTCAGAAGACAGCTACTGGGAGAGGGGGATAATTTTGCCCGTACCATCACAGGTTGGGCATGAATTTCCTAATTAATTTCCCGATGTGTCTGTTCTATAAATCTCAGTGCCTCCACTCCTATCATTCTGTATTCGAACACGTTCGGAAATGCATGGCATGCAGGTATCCTGCTCACACAGAGTGCTCTCTCCGCACACTGTACATTAATCCACCGCATGGTACACACCCCTTTGCGCGTGCATGTGCAGCACGCATCCTCGCTCTCTGGTCGCTCGCCTCTGTACTACACATATATGCAGAAGCACACATGCACTCGTTCGCACATGCTTTCTCATCCTTATGCAGCCATACATCCTGAATGTGCAGATTCTGTGAACGTTTCTGGGCTCAGAGCCCAGCTCCTGCTCCTATACCTGAATACACACCAAAATCGCCAAACTGGCGATGTAGCAGTTCAGTCAGCAATGTGCTGGTACATCAGAGGAAGCTTTAATGTGGAGGAGAAAAAGACCTTGGTTTTCAGCTTGTGCTCTTCCTCTGTCCCCACCCAGACCTTTCACAGAAAGAAAAAAAAAAAAAAAAAGGAATAGGTTCTTCATGGCATACGGCAGCTTCCTTCCCAAAATAAAGACCGCTCTCCTCAAATTATTTTTTGGGGAAGCCCTCGGTGTCCCGCCTTTCTGGCAGTGAAAGAGCAGGATGCTGAAATTACAGGCTTGGGCGTGGAAGAAAGCTTTTCACATTCGTGTCTAGGTGTGCCTGTATGTGACTGTCCTCCCACCCCTCGCAGACAAATACGTTCACACACTTGTACCTTGCGGGTTATTCTTCCTAGTGGGTACGATGCCAGCGTGAAGAGCGAAGTATCTGGCTGACTGTGCCCACCCATGAGAGATGTAGATAGCTCGGGGTTGTCATTTCTGCCCACAGCTGATTGCACCTCTGAATCCGTGCCCACAAAATATTCAGCTAAAAGGAGGCATACCCGAAAGGCGATTTCTGAAAATCTGAGGTAAACCTTTGCTGCCAGGAAAGAGATGCAGCCTGGTGATACGCAGAGCCGGGCGGTTAGATAGGTGGCTAGGAACGCGGGTGTTGCATGCACCGCATCCTAGAACAGATGGGCGTTACGGGGGTATGTGCTCAGCACCGGATTGCATGAGTGATTAAACAATAACCCGCAAGCAGGTTTCCCACTTGTGGGTGCGATGAGTCTCATTCATCACCAGCCGTATCCGACGGCTTCCCTCCCGCTCTGTCCTCTGCTCCTCACCCCAGCGCTGGCGAGCCGGCGGCTGCAAAGGTTTAAACCTGCCACACCCATGGAGGCGAAGGAGGGAGGGGGGGAGAGGCAGTCTGCATTTCTTTCCCCTTCCACGCGAGCAGCATGAATAAACAGGGCTGTATCTCTAAAGATGCAGCTTAATGCAATTGGAGAAGGAGAAGGCATTAGGGAAGTGTTTCAGCGATCGCAGCCAGCCGGTGAGGCGTCTTGTCATTCCAGGAACTGCAGAGGTGTGCGGGAGGGAGGAAATGGCGAAAAAGAGAGAGGGGAAGATGCACGCGGAGTTCAGGTTTTGTTGCCTCAGGATATTAAAATATCTCGGACCTCATTTAGAATATCTCAATTATGCCATAATATGTGGATGCCTCAAAACTTGCAAGGCATGGTCTTGCCTTTAATCACTGCCATGGAGGGAGGAAAACGGGCATTTTAAGGGAAAGGTGGCCATCCTCGCCCCTCCTCCCTCCACTTGCCAGCATGGTGTAAATCACCACAGACCATTGACTTCAGGGCAGAGGCACTTCATCTGCACCTGGGGAGAGTCTAGCGGCTGCCTCTGCCTTTCTGGGAGATGCTGGAAGGTTTCTGCGCTTCTTTCAGTAAACAATTGCTGCATGGGAGTTTAATTACTTCAGGTCCTTACTGTTTCTTTTCCTGGGGCAATACCGCTGGGATTTCTCCTGAGAAGAGTGTCTCCAGAGAAACACCCCATCACCCTGTCCTCCTCCTCTGCCTTTGCCGACGATTAGAGGCATTGATTTCTCCTAGATCGCGTAATGTAACTGTTCTTAATGGCACAGGCAAGCCCCTTCCTCAGGAACTAATTGCAGGCAGAGTTTCCAGGGGGAGAAGGACAGCACTAATGCTTGGTAGGAAAGAAACCAGTCTGTTGATCCAAATTGCCACTTGCTCCTGAATAGGAGCCCCAGTTGAAAGCAGTCTCAGTACCCACAGGTGCACCCAGGCATCCCCGCTGAGCAGGCTGCATTGAACCTACCTGTGCAGGGCTGGGTACACGTGTGTAGCCCAAGGCATCGACACGTGTTGTCTGAGGGCTTGTCTTGCCTGATGCTGAGAGGATCTGAGTTATCTCAGAGCTGCCCCTACCTCAGGATGAGGAAATGTGCTCCTGGCTGCCCTGCCACACCGAGAGGGTGGGCATCGCTTGGGCCTCCCAAGTCGTATGTTAAGAAGGGTAGTATCTGCCTTGCAGTCACAAGTTAATTGAAGGCTGGGCACTGCCCCAAGCTCAGGCTGAGACTGTCTGCGTAGCCTGAATCCAGTGCTTGTGCTGTGGTGGGTGAGGCTTTCTCCTGTGGAAGGGTCACTGTGGCTGGGAGCCCTTCTCCTGTCGTGTGGCTTTCACTGACGAGAAGACAAAAGTGCAGAGAGGCTTCACCTCAGGTCTGCTCTCATTTCAGGCCTGCTGTCATGGACTCATTGATGCCATTCCAGGATGCAGGAGCTGCCCTACACAGACATTGCTTTTCCCCTTCCCCATTTCACAGAGACACCATGTGGAGGGAGAATTCCCTGCTGCTGAGAGCTGCCAAGTTGCAAAGCCTTCTTGTGCTAGTGGGAAGGTGGACTTGGCCCTCTGCCCACTGCAAGATAAAAGTAGGCTGATAGCCTTGCATGACGTAAATCAAGGGTGTGTGTACCTGCTCGGGTTCACTGGCCTCGTGCCTAGAGGCATGTGCTCCCCTGGGCAGCTCTCGCCTGCTCCACATGTGGAGGAAACGGAGCATGTGTGGGTCTGCACCAAACAGGCGTGTGTGTGCTGAGGGATCGGGGTGTTGCCAGCAGGCACAGCCTGAGGACTGCTGGGCTTTTGGGTGAGATAGCATGAAGCAAAAGCACCTCCATGGTTTTACATCAAGTGCATACAACCTGAGACCTCTGCATGCTGCCAGTGGTGCATTAGTGCTGGTGGTGCATTACTGACTGCCATTTGCTCAATCCATGTGTTGCATCCTTCCCTCTGTATAACTCCCCTCTTGCCCCCTCCTGCTGCACAAGTCACTGTCCCTTTCTGTTGCTTCAGGCTTCCTTCCTACAGTGGGGGGGCTTTATCTGGATTTGAAAATGAATGCTAGCTCTGATGACAGGTCCAGGCTAAAGCCATCTCAGTTTGGGAAACCTTTTAATGGCAGCTCGCTGTGCTCATGCCCTTTAGAAGTCACTGTGCATTTCTCCTGTTTGCTGTGAGGCTGGCAGGTCTCAGGGATGGATTTGGCAGCAGTCCACATCTGGCTGCATTTGAGTTCTGAAGGACCGATGACCAACTGTAAGGCAACAGCTACAGCCCACTAGCTCTGTACAGGGAGATATGGGGCTGGTTAGAGGAGGTTGGCCATCTAGAAAGCCCAGTGGAAGGTGCATGGGCCTTGCTGGTGGAAATACCAGAACAGCAGAGTAGGTATCCTGGTGAAACATCTTTCAACAATTGAAGTCCAAAGTCAAAGTCTAAAATCCACCCCCATTTGTTTCATCTATAATTCCAAGATCCTCCCGAGCACGCCAGGAGATGTCATGTAACCTCAGAGCTCTGATGGCCTCATGTGGAGAAGGTGTTCATATATCCTTAGGGCTCTCTCTGTCACCTGCTGAGTGTGTTTGTAAAACTGCACGGCTTTTCACGGTTGCAAGCACCACAGGCTAGTAGTTAGTATATAGGAATGGGTTTGGGGAGAGCTGGTTTCTGTTCCTAGCAGTACTATTAACCTGTTTTCTGACTTGATGTAGGCATAGTTTTTCTGCTTGTCATGGCCCTCTCTGCAAGGTGTTTCTTTAATTTGGAAACTAAATAATTAGGGTGTGGAAAAAAAAGGATTCAGATGCCCTCAGGTGAAAGGTGATTTAGACAGGCAAAGCATTGCTTTGTCCATCCTCAGTCACTCCCACAGTTCTGGGCTGTTCACTAGCCATTTGAGTTCCTCTGACACAAACCATTGATCTTCCCACACCCAGGTTTTATCACAATGAGCCAGAGCTTGAGAGTAGGGCTACAACTTTTCCCCTGCCCTTCACCAGTGTGCCAGCTCCTCCCAACCTTCACAGTGCACCAGCCCGCATAGCCTAAAATATGTGTGGGGTGGAGAGAGTGTCATGAAAATACTCATTTGTTTTGCATATAACAAAAGGAATTTGTGCTTTTGGAGTTACACTGATCCTCCTGTCTCCTCCTGTTATTCATTTTGTCTCTTCCCCCCATCTGTTCTGCTCCTTGCCTCCTTCTTGCTCCCTTGACCATGCAGTCCTCCTGCTGTTTCTTCTCTCCTCCACCTGGGTACCAGCCCTCCATTAAGCTGTGCTTCCTGGGGACTCCTGCTGGCAGCATCAGCCACTGCCATCAGGGTCTTTTTCCCTTCACCCCTCCTGGCTCTGGTATAAGCAGGGAAGCTGGTAGGAGGAGAAAATGCATGGCTTCTTCCTTTGTGCTTCCACTCGGCCTTTGTAGCATCCCCAGATCTCTCTCCTCCGTTTGGGCAGCTGTCGCAGCTACTGTAAATGAACACCTATAGACAGAGACAGCAATGTGGTGCATCCTCACCTATCACATCACTGTCAGCATAGGTGAAAAGTTGCCCACCCCCAGCAGACAGCTGGGGAGGGGCACAACTGCCATAGGAGCAATGCAAGCAATACAAGATAGTATTACCATTCCTGCTTTCTTGAGGGTTCATGCTTCCTCTGAGCTTGTCCCTCAGCTACTAATGCCCCTCTTGGGTGCCAGGGTGTGGTCCAGCTGTCTTGCTAGCTCAAAAGGATGTTCTGAGCCTGGCTTCCTCCCACCAGGGCTGATTGGCTTTGATTCCTCGAAAGGGAAGCCAGGAGGTACTTATCTTCTTTCAAATTATAATCAATAAATGTCAATCCCATTCATTACTCATCTTACTTCTAAAGTTTCTTGAATTAATTCCAGTCATAATCATGGTATGTATTTATAGAAAGCCAGGACATCTCACAATATTTAAGCATTATCTCTGTAGCAGACATCTTTCTCTCAAGGCTGGTAATTTGTAAAGCTAATAGGCTCTGGAGGAATCTTATTCATTTGGTGTGACTGTCCCTAAAATTTAAGGATACAGAGGAGTGTGTTTGGATCTAGACCCAGCTCTGAAGATAGTTTTATTCCACTCTTCTCGTAATTGCTTAGGAGTGAAACTATAGTCTCAGGAACTTCTGTTTTTTATCAATTGAGAAGGTTTTTAATAATTCATGAAGTCCAGAAAAATTTAGGTTTGATTACTCTTATAGTTAAGAGTTATCAATTGGCATCCATTTCTTTAGACTATTCAATGGAAACTAATCTATTTATTTTATCAACAGTATCCAATGACCTTATAAATCTGCAAAGTTAAGTAGTCAAGGGTGGGGAGATTGCGGCAGCATGGTGCTGTGCCTTTCTCTTTTGTCTACCCATGGCTTTAGGAGCGAGTTATTCAGCGGTGGACTTACAAATAGTTTAATGAAAATTACCTAGGTTTGGAAAAGTAGAGCTAAAGAAGGAAGGATGACTTGTTGATTTGCTGAAGTAAAACTTGCAGGCAGTTAGTTTCATGTAAGAGTGGGGTCCCCTGCTGCAAATCACCTGCTGAAAAAATGCCTAGAGAGCATCCCCTGCTCCACTGTGCTTGCGGGGTGTGGTGCGGCTGGGAGGCTGTACTGGAACTCGGGGAAACTGGAACGATGGGGAACTGATGTAAAGCAGCTTTTAGAAGCTGGACCAAAAGCTTGCCCTCAGCAGGGACACTTCACTGTAGACTAGAGAGAGCTGCACTGAAATGGCAGTTGCGTTCCTCAGAACCAGCGACAGCTTTCTTAGCTTAGGATTCCCTTCTTAGCTTATTGCACTGGAGTAGTCAGACTGGCAGCTTGCAAAGGCCTGGACTGCGCAGGCTGAGTCAGAACCTGTCAGAATGGAGACTTTTCCTAATTAGAGATGAAAGACAGTATTTTTAACCCTTCCTGCTGTTTGCATTTCCAGTGGAAGACCCAGAGGAACATCAAGCCCTACGTAGAGTTTTGAGGACAGACACCCACAACAGAAAATTGATGTTTAATGTTGACAGAACCTTTAAAAATGCAATAAAAAAGCATGACAAGGATGCAACCAATCCCACTTGAAGCACAGGATCTGCCAAAATGCCTTTCCTTTGTATCCAAAGGCCAGTCAGAAATACCAGCTAGAAGAGATTCAATCCTGAGAAAAGGAAGAATGGAGCAAGGAAAAAAGATGTTACCCCCAAATAACTGAAGAACTGAAGCTAACCAAAACCTTCATGAAGTAAACAGAATTTGGATCACTTCCAGAGGATAGTTAGAAAAGTTAATATGTGAATCAATACCTGACGCTCCCTCTTATATGGTAAAACTATAGGCATGCAGGAAAAAGAACCTCCCATTGTGATGCCAGTGTACATGACTCTGTGGAAAACAAAAGAATTGACAAATCAGTGAAAAAATAGCTCCAAAACCTTATAAGAGCTTTTAGGAAATCTTCCTTTAAAGTTAATTCTGTTTTACAGTTTTAGTTTTGTTTTTTTTTTTTAACCTTTAAGTCATATGATTCTACAAGACAGGAAAAGATACCATAAGACAATGCCTTATCTTACAGAATTTCATTAAATTTTAATTAGGGTGTGGCTGAAAAGAGGAGGCTGAAATATATCACAGTTATTTTACCATTGTTCTGAACCCAGAAATAAGGGATTTATACTGTAGAGCTTCCTTCCTTTCTAACTGTGGAGGTACCTCAAGTCCCAGGATAATTACATATACACCTGAAAAGTCCTCTAAACATTTAAAGACTGCTTACTGGCATCCCTAGATGATCCTTAATTTTATAAACAATAATTAGCTGAATATCTACTTAAACAGCTAAGCTACTTTGGGATCTACAGACCAAGTGTTCTTCCAGTTGCTCTTCCTGCACAGCCAAAATGGGTAAGTTTGTCAGGTGAAGCGTCCACACAGAATGCACCCAAGAGGAAGGGAATGTGCTACCTTCCTGTCATCCAGAAATACTTTGGTTAAAATATTCACCCAGGAATGTGGTGATTATGCCTTTTCTCCCTCAGTAGATCTGAACCCCCATCTCCAAGGAGAATGTGCTAGTAGGCTATAGAATATGCCAGGACCCATTTTTTTGCAGTGTTTCCTGGGCACACTGATCTGTTTTGCATAGAAGAATCAAATATTAATATGGGCAGAGGAAAGGAGGGAAAGAATATCATCCTACCTTAGTGTTTAAGATACTCATAGAGGGGAGGGAAGAGTTTTACTTAAAGCTTTACCTCATGCGTTGTCAGTAAGGTCATGGTGCTTAATGGCCATTTTGCATGTCTCCAGTAACGTGGTTCACTGCTAGTAGATGGCTGGAACAATTAACAGTGGCCACAAAGGAAGAAGATCAGGATCTAGAAAAGGGGTAGAACAAGTCAGGATATACTGATGTTAGATGGTTGTTTCAAATCTTACTAGTTTATTTACAAAGCTAATGGAAGCAACCTCTGAACCATCAGGTATGAGTGCTTTGAAAACTCATGAGGGCTGGGTGAGGTGTCTGAAAGCTGAAATAAAAGCCAAGGATGAGATAAAAGAAAAAAAAAAAATTACAGACTACTCAGTTTAACTTCATTCCTGGAAAAAAAAATGGTGGAAATAATCAAATAAAGAAGATGATTAGGAGCCAGCACAGATCTGTCAAGAATAGATCATGTCAAACTAATTTAGCTTTCTTCTATAACAAGCCTTGTGGATACAGGGGAAGTAGTTGTCATATCTTGTCATTTTGACATTATCTCACAAGCTTTTATCATAAGTGATGCAAAGAAACATGGTCCAAAGTAAAACATTACAGCAGGGATGCAGAACTGGTGTAGCTAATTCCACTCAATGAGTAACTCTCACTGATTTCCTGTCGAAATAGAAGACTGTATTGAGCGGGTTGCCACAAGCTTGAGCTGTGGCCTGTTAGTGCATAATGTTTTCATTAAGTACATTATACTTCATATTTTAATTTCAGCCTGGATCACTGACTAGAGGAAATGTTTTTTAAATGTGCAGATGGCATGATCCAGATATATGTTGGCAAAAATTACTGGAATTCAAGAAAACCTTGTCAAGACAAGGACCTAGTTTGAAAAGCATCAGAGGGAATCCAAGTTACTCTGCAGGGGTAGAATTAACAAATTGCACCCAGCTGCCCATGGGGGCCAACAGGACAACTATCTGTCCTTCAGGAGGGGAGACAGGATCTCTAGAGGACCACAAGTTCTTCTTATGAGATTGTGCAAATGGGAAAATAGGTTGTAAGACACATCTAATAAGCCTTCAGCTCTGCACAGCACATGTAAGTCTCAGCTGAAATAACAGGCCTTGTTCTTCACTGCACTTTAAGAAGAGTATGGTCCAGTGAGGGGGAGTGCAGACTGGGACAATGAGAATTGCTGGAGGTCAACAGAAACGTAATCTGTGAAGAAAGATGGAAATAATTTGTGTTTTCTTTTGTTTTCGTAACTTAAAAGGAGTAAGGATGAGAGGACTCGGGATACTAGTCTTCAAATACGTAAATGACAAGTGCAAGAAAATGGGAATAATCTGCTCTTTATTTCCAGAGTGGATAAAACAAGGAGTAATGGTCTTTAATGGGCTGTCAGAATGATTCAGACTAGGCTTTAGGAGGATTTTTCTCACCAAAAGGATAGTGACACACTGGAGTAGATTGTCTGAGAAAGCAATGGCAGCTCCAGTCACTGAAGGCCTGTAGGAGGTACTTCTGAACCAGAGGATCAGAAGTATATCATACATTAACTAAATGGTCTCTTGTGGTTTCCCAGAAATATTTTCTATGATTAATATCGAATATTCACTGAAGCAAGAACTGGACCAAATCTGTCCTCTCACAGAAGAGCGCTTAACCAAATGGTCTATAAAGCTATATTTACTTCTGTGCTGTCTTTGTCTCTGGCCTCATGTGTATTTATGTCTTCCATGAAAAAAAAAAAAAGCCTAAGAGCTTAAGCAGGAAAAGCTAGGAGCACCTTACTCTGAACAGGCTTCTGTAGGAGGAAAGTAAGACTTGAGGTCCTTCGGGTACAGTGGAGAACTGAACTGACATCTCCCATAATTTAGGTATGCTAGTGTAATCACTGACTAGATAAACACCTATCGACTGCATGCTGTCAGAGAGGACTATAGCTGTTGTCCTTTTCTGGGCTGAGATTCAGGGCTTGGAATCCAAAACAGAAGATGCTTCCCTGATAACCAAGCAAGATGCCTAAGGTAAGAGCGAGATGCCTAAACCCAGAGAGTTTAGATGCCATTTTGTCTTCAGCATTTAATGTAGGCAGGTTCAAAAGATTTATTTGCTGTGTTATGATACTGAGGTGCCTAGTTCTCCCCATATTTTCTAGTGGACTAGAATGGTTTCTGCAAGGCATCTCATCTTCTTCCTAGACTAGCTCCAACATCTGTCTTCTGAACATGGACATCTGTTGGAACTCCACACTGGGATTCCCTTTTCATCATCCTCAGGAGAGAATTGTTACAAGGGATTTATCAGTTGGTGACTTCTACCTGCCTGATATAAATTGTCTCAAAGCATATATGTGGCAGTCACTCAGAAATTCCCAACTGGAGTGCTGCACCCCTACTAGCACTCACCTTTAGTGCTTAATCCCCTCTGCTCCCATTATGATGTGTCCCAGCGGTAGCTGGGAATACTAAATAAAACATGCTGAGACATAACATTAAAGAGACTTCACCTTCAACAAATACTTTCTCATCCAGCAGAAGAAATACTGTTGCATGAGAATGTAGAAGAAATAAAACTGAGCTGTAGTATCTTCTGTTATCACGTGCTGAGTCCATACAACCCATCAGGAAGATACCCTTTCTTAGGTTCTTCCAAAGCCTCCGCACAACACAAAAGCAGGAACAAGACATCCTGCCTGTAGTCAGGATTACCCAGCTTTTGGGGGATGAGAAGTTTTAACGGTCGAAGACAGTCTTTACAACTACATGGATTTTTGCTGAGCTTTTCCTGTTTGGATAAGGAGTTCTTGGTAGGGATTTTCTTCAAATATGCATTGTGATTTTTTATTTTTTTATTTGGCTATATCTGAGGTTGATATTAGAAGAATAAAGTTTGGAAAGTGCAATAGTTTTGCAACTATTTAATAAGCAAATGCTGTGAATTTATAATACAAGGAGAGAGAAAGCCATTATGATTTCAAATGATGGAATTTCCAATTTTCTTTCTTTTTGTTTTGCATTTTTAAAATAGGAAATGAAGCACTTTTTAAAAGCATACTTTGAGTTTTCAGTCAGACACTTTGGATATAGTCAAATGATTAATTGAAAGAGTTGCCAATCCTTCTCTAATTTGCCTTCCCTCATGTACAGGCATAATTATGTGGTCCTTAATTATATGGTCAAATAGTGGTATATATTTTTTTCAATAGGATCGCAGCCTCATTCAGTGCACAGAATGGGATATACTTAGGGACTGAATGGGTTTTGCCATAAACGAAGGTGTTTTCTATAGTCTCCTGTTCCACTTATTGCCAGTGATGAAGGTTGTGTATTGAATCGGGCAGGGGGCTGTTCAAAAGCAGAAGAATGGTCTCATGTTATGGCAATTGAATACTGCCCCTGAACCTTTCCTGCCTCTTGCCACAAGTTCCAATGTGATACTGAAAAAGCCGTATAAATGAGGCTTTCCATGGGTGGCCACTAATTGGTGTGCTCTCATTCTCTGGGTTCTCAGCCTGAGACACCTGGGGTCTGACTTGCCAAAATGCAGAGCTGGTATTGTATGGAGTCTGCTGCCAGCATGCACAGAGCTGGGGAAATGCTAATCCACGGCATCTCAATCTGGGGACCCAAATTAGTGGGTGCCCTGGACTTTTTGGCCTTATCCTCTTTGTGTCTTATTTCAGTGGTTGTAAAGTAGAGGTAACAGCCTCACCTGCCTCCCCTGTGAGAACATCTGTTAAGGCTCGTAGAGCACTGAGATGCTGCAGCAAAATTGCTCTGTGGAAAAGCCTATGAAGAAATCAGTAATTCTGTATTCAGTGCTGGCTTTCAAATGTATGCCAAATAATGCACTTCACCATGCCTGAAATTAGGATGAAGGGAAAATGCTGAAAGCACCCACTCAGTGAGCTTTGTCTAGCCTTTGTACTAGCTGGGGTGGGGAGGACTTGCAGGAAAAAAGTGGTATGATAAAAACTGTCATAAGGCATATGCACAAAGGAGTAAAAGCAAGATTTCAGAGGTAGTCTCCATTTTATGTTTTCTACTTCAGCCTTTACCATGTGCCCATGAAGATGATTGTAAGATAGGCTTTTTACGTAATGTATGAGTCACGGTACTTTGTACTTGTGCCTATGAACAATGGCTTGCAGAATACGTGGGCAAAAATGGGCCAAATGTGTTGTCACTGAAACTAGTACTGTATTTTTGCCTGGTGCCAGAAGAAGTCATTTTAGATCCCTAACACATCAGGCCTTGAGCACTGCTGTTATTACTCCCTTTGTAAGTCTGGAAACTGAGGCACAGAAGAAAGTAGAATTATCTGCCTGTTTTTCCCTCTGTATGCTACCTGTAGTGTTTACACTAGTATTTATATGCCTTGAATTAATCTAGAGATAATGGGAAAAGTACGTTTTGTTTTTCTTCTGCTCTTCCCCTGCTTTTCACATGGAAGAAGCAGCTTGAGTAATGTAAATCATTTGTTTGCTTCCTTTGCTGGTCACTTAATATTTGCGTCTGTGGAAATGGAGCATGCATCTGTCTACAGAGAAGGGCTGAGCTGGAGAATTGAGGAAGCAGGAAGGTCTATGGTTTTGTAGGTCCTGTGTCCCGACCTCGATGCTGTTCTCATGAAGCTTAGGCTCCCTTTGTTACCCTGGAGGGCCTCTGTGTGGGGAAGTCATACTGAGTCTGCCTGGAACATCAGCTCCAGTTGAGAATGGGCTTAAGAAAAATGTCAGAGTCTTCAAATAGGGATTTACAGGTAGGCAGAGAAAAGGCAGGAGCCTCATTGATACATGGTCATACACTTTTATTAATGAGAGCCTGCCTGGGGTTGTTACTGTAGAGACTCAGAACACCTGCATGCCTTCCTCTGCTCTCTGTTGCATGAGATGGGACACAGGCTTCTGGCCAGGTGCAGGTGGGAATTTTTCCCACCGTTATTACATATGTTGGCTGCTGATGAACCAATGCGTTGCCTCTAAGGTCTCAGTGTTCATGAATTATCCCCAGAAAAAAAGTTTGCTTCTCCCACAGGGACACAAAGCAGCCTAAAACGCTCAGGGGAGAGTTTTGTCTTAAAAGAGCCTGAAATGGAAATACAGAAATCCCAGTGCAGAAATTCCAAAGTCTGTGAGTGAAAGGAATTCACCCACACTCCGATAGTATGGAAGAAGACTCGTGCCTCTGTCTGTTCTCCTGAGACGTGTCAACATGGCATGATACTGTAAACCTAAAAAATCTAACTACTGGTTATGACTTGAAGCCTATGCCTTATGAGGGCACCCCGTCTCCTGTTTTGGGGACCTTCTGCTGAGATTGCTCATCATGGCATCTTAAGAGACCTCCTCCCGCTCCTCTAGTTAATCCTCTGGCTGTCAGCAGTGTTGCAGACTTGATGGTCAAGGCTGAGTGATCTGGAGAGACACTTGACAGAGGTGGCCAAAAGAGAAGGTTCTGGTGCCAAGTCTGGGAAAAGGACCCTGCTCCTCTCCAGTCAAGAGTGGAAGTGGAGAGGCTATCAGCATAGGGAAGAAAGAGGCCTGGTTGCAAAGTGAAGGCTATCTCTCTAGGCCAAACCGAAGGCTATCTCTCTAGGCCAAACCAGATGCATGTTTGCCAAGAAGGTAATGGAAACATAAGTCTTGTGTTAGCGTTTGTGAAGTGGTGGGGGTTTTGTAGTCCCCACTGCTCTCAGATCAGATGGGATTTCACCCTGGGGCAACCCCTGTTCCTGTGTAGGTTGCCTAAGGATTATAAACTGCCATGGCACAGAAATGAGGGGAAAAGTGGGGAAAGGTGCCAGACTAGATTGTTGGGAGCATCTACAATCATGTGGCTCCACTGTCGTCTTCTCCCATAGAAGGAAAAGCACTGACCACAGCAGGTGGTGCTGCAATTTGCAAGCACCCACTCCAGAACCAAGTGGGCCTTCCCGAGCTCAGGTCAGCCTTCCCATCTCACAAAGTGCAGTAAGTGGCCCCACTGGCAGGGCTGGCTTTCTTCTCTTTCTCTTCTGCGGTTCTGACCGGACCCTGCAGAACGGCAAATGTGTTCCCCGTTGCTCTGCCTCCTCATATCCAGCCCCATTCAGTCCCATCTTTCACATGTGATTCATCGCATCTCAGCTTCACACAGCATGGTAGCGTTGCTGCCGGTATCTCCAACCTGTAATTTTTCAACTTGTCTCTGGGGTACTTGCCTCAAAGCTTTTCCGGCTGTCAGGCGCAGCAGACGACAGAGTCTACTGAGTACCTCTTAGGGGTACCATGAAGAGCGATTCTGCTGTGTGGAAATCTGTGAAAACTCTGAGCAGCACAGAAATGCCTGGAGATACTAATCAGAATTGGAGATGGGCACAGTTTTTAGGAAAAAAAAAAAGCAAGTTGCAAGTACTGTGGTGAAAACAGGAGGTCAGTTTGCTGCTGTTGGCAGTGAAATAGCACTGATATACAGAGCATAGGAAAATGCCGAACAGGATTTCTGTCATTCCTTTGCTCCACTTTTAGCAACATCCTGTGCTCTTGCCCTGCAGCACTCCTACTATTCCAGCTCTGATACTGCAGGGTAGCCACTGAGTTGCTGAAAACTAGGCAAGGATACAGCTGATCCTTTGAACAAAGTAATTCTCTGTTCAGTAGCTTTTTGTACATATTAAATGATGAAATCTTTAGGGGGCTTTTCCCTGATGCAGTAATTATGCATTCATTAGATTGCCGGATAAGACTTATTTTCCATTAATTTATTTTTTGCTAAGGAAAACGTCTCATTTTCTACTGATAATCCTGCCTCTCCTAATTCAAGGATGGCCAGCCTGTGACTTTTAAGCAACTGAAGTATGACTCTGGCAATGGAGATATGTCAAATTACTGCCAGCACACTCTGCTGACGTTAGGGCTACTTTTCTACCAGCATCTCCATGCAGGAAGATGGTCTCTGAGGCTTCTGAAGCCCACAGCTCCCAAAAGCACTAGGACTCAGCTGGGCACCCGGCCTCACCTCACTCCACATGGGGTGCTGGGACCTCGGGGATCTGTTGCTGTTTTCTGCCTGTTGAAAATCCCTCACCTGTTACCTGGTAGGGCTTTGACACCTCTTGGACACTGGCAGATGTTTTTTGTAGGCCAATCAGTTTGAGCTCCCATGCTTTAGCTCATTGTATTTTAGAACGTGAAAGAAACATAGCGTTGGTTGAATCATCCTTCATTACTAGGAGTGGAAATGGATTTAGACTTCAGATGCAATGCGAACTGGTATATGTGTGAAAAGGACCACAGAGAAACTATATTAGAAGAAAGTTATTAAGGCTGCTAAGTCAAGTACTCAGAAATTAGCCAATACTGGAAGTGCGGTTGCCTGTGAATCCTCAGCACGGTCTCTTCTTGTGTGTGTGTTTCAATATCCTTCTAATAACAGGAACACATTTTTCTTTCAAGGGATTCCTACCACATTCAGGTCACAGAATGGACAGTGCTCACTTAATGAGCAGTTATTCAATATTTTGTTCTCTCATACTATGTCTGCGTGTGACCCCACAGCTTTATTCAATAAATACTATTCAAACTCTGCTCTGAAATCAGAAATACTAATTTTCTCCTGGGCTGCCTTGTGATTCCGAGCACTTAGCTAACATTACTTATTTAATCTTTGCAACACTCATATGAGATAACTGAGTATTGTACTCCATTTTTTGCAGGTGAAGAACTGAGACACAAAGAGAGTTTGGTCAGCAGGATTCCCTACTTTTATGTGCCAAATTTGAGAAACAAAGGAAGTGACTTTTATTAGTAGTTTTTATTTTCTATGGCACATATCTGAAAACATCTCCCTTTAAACTCAGCTGCAGCTCTGAGCGCTCAGCCCTGCTCCAAATCAGACTCAAAGCGTCTGAAGCCAGCTACTCAAAGATGAGGAACACACAACTAGGAGTTGCCCTGTGAAAAATAAGGGCCAGGATAACAGAGGACTTCTGCAGCAAAGGTTGGGCAGGGCTGTAGAAGACCCATCTGTCAGCTGTCCTAACCCTGAGATCCTGTTCTTCTTTGGCAAGCCTCTGCCTCTTGCATTTTCATTTTCCACCTTCTGACTGCAAAAAATGGGACCGAGACTTCACTGTAATCCTTTTATTCCCCTGAGTTTCCTAAGCTTCAAATATCTAGAATTCCTACTAAAGCTTTAAGTCTTCTTTAAGCTCCTTTGTTTTACTTTGCAATCTTTCAGCAGATATTTACAAAGCTACTTCAAAACAGTGTCAGGGTGTTATCAGGTAATTTACAGAACTGTCCTAACAAATAAGATTTATATAGGCAGGATGCTAGCAGGTTTCTCAGAGAACCTTGGTGTCTAGTTCTCACTGGTTTCAACAGGATTAAGGCAAATAGGTATTTGTGAAGAGCCCACCACTGGTTCCTCAAAACCTAGTCCCTTATTTCTTCATTCAGTCAACTTTATGCTGACCCACTAGAACTAAAGCATAGAAATGTATACTAAAATGTTAATAATTCATGAATGTTTGTAAAGTGCTGTGAAAGTACAATCTAGAAAGCAAGCATCTTGGGGGAGGAGAGGGTATGTGTTACGTTTTCTTGAGGCTTCAAAATAATTGTTTCTGCAACCAAAGCAAAATACAGGAAACTTTTTTTCCTCTGCATTGCACTGAGATCAAAACGTTAAGTACCTGAAAGCCCCAATAGGTTCTCCAAGTCTACACTGAATGCTCTCAGATGTTACTAGTGATTAGTCAGATCCCCAAACCCTGAGTTAGTGACTCTTCTGGAAGAGTTCAGAAAGCGTTTGTGCGTTTGGAACTCATTCTTTTCTGGAAAGGCTCAAATGACTCTTGCTGAATTTAATCGCTTTGAAAATATTCTGTATCTATGCTTCATTTCTGATTTCATTTCAGCAGAATTTAGTGAATAGGTTATGCAGACTGACTTCAGGCAGTAAATATCTTGCATATTATTGACATACTCCACTATTTATATACATGTATCTGTGTGTGCGTGTGTGTATGTGTGTGTTTGTGACATGCCTTTTGTGATACTCATATGATATGGTTTCCTCTGTCTGACAGGAAAGGAGAAAAATAGAGTTCAAAGAAAACAAACAAACAAACAAAAACAGAACACCATCCCACAAATAACAGAAAAGCCGCATTCCAGAGCTGAATAGGTAATCACTCCCTGTAACAGAATTTGTGGGATTTGTGACTATTTTCATGGCTGAGGCAAAAGTTCATCTGAAAAGTGGAATATAATGGTGCCGTAACCTGGCCACATGACACAGACATTTGCAAACCGTTATCTTTGCTTCGTTTGAGCAGACCTACAATTTGCCTAACTCCAATTTAGGAAGGACTAAGTGTGATTGTTTATGGGTCAATAAATTGGGCTGGCAAGAACCAGCTTTGTCTTGCAATTCCCTGAAGAAGCAGGAATTACGTCTTTCTGCTAAGCAATGGCTCTATATTTTGTATGGTGCTAGGAGAGAGCAAGCTGGTCCCTATAGTATCTGAATTCTTTTTCCTCTGTGAACCAGCATGTGCTGCCTGTGCACTTTCTTGAGTTCAACACACTCCCATTGTCTTGTCTCCTGTTGCTTGTTTCATGGCTTCCTTTCCCAGCACCACAAGGGAGATATATCCCAAGGATGTAGAAATAATAATTATTGTCATCATCGTAAATCCTCATACATTTGGCTCTTCTCACAGTGGGCACCTCTCCCTTCATCTGGAAGCTCACTATTAGTACAATAGGAGCCCGGATGGAAACTCTCTGAGAACCTCTGAAAAGTGGTTGGCTTCCTTCCACTCCGTCTTATTTGTCCTAGCCTGCTTCAGCTATCCAACCTCTTGACATCCTCAGAAAACTTCTAAATGTGCTGAATAGCATCTGGGGGAGGCTGACGGGAAACAGAGCAGTCAGGACTGTGTTTAACAGTCAGCATGGCTTGCTATCTATCTATAGGATACTCAGCCATTCATAAGTTCCCCTAAACTTTTTTATTTTGCCTTTTTTTTCACTGAGTGCTTAGCTATTTTCGTCACCATCTATGTTCATGGCTGCAGCTTTTTCTACTGCCTTTGGGAGTCTGATCCACACACTGATTTATTTTTAGCTACGTCGCTAATTATTATTTTTGTGAGTATAGTGTTTCATTATTCATTAAAGCCGGGGAGACATTTTAGTCATTTCTCAGTAGAGAAAATGTGAATTCAGTAACCAAAGTAAGAACTCTGATTAGGAGTTAAGAGAGCTAGGAAGAATGGCCTGGTAAAGAAGGATGGTATGAAAGGTGAGAGCTATCGACATACAAAGGAGTGTTACTAAGAAAGCAGAAACAAGCTGTTCTCAACATAGACAAGAAGCAGGGGGCTGACTGAAACTCTGGAAAGGAATTTAGTTCACCAAGGGAATAAGCTGTCAGAGAAACCCAGAGAATGATCTTTGGGGGAAATGCCCAAAGACTGATAAGAAGCACTGCTCTTGCAGGGTTGGTTAAATATGAAGAAAATCGGTCCTGCTGCAGTGCACAGGGAGGGCTGAGAGGACCCTGGAGAGGATCCAGCTGGCCATCAGGGCTTTCTAATGATTTGCTCCTCACTCTGTGACAAAGCTGTGTGGTGTGAACTGGTCCTTCCTGGCAGAAGATGAAACACTACACACTTTTCTGATGTTAGACTGTCCATGCATGCATCCCAGTGCTTTCTGTCTGTCTTTGCGCTGGACCATGAGGGAAGAAGGTGCTATTCCACAGGTTCTTCTCAGGATGACAGCTCACTTTCTATATCACATCTGCAGCAGAACAGAAAGAAGTGGAGGGAGCTCTGTGCACTCTGCCTGCCCAGCCATCTCCTTGTTTTCTCGAAGGGTCTCCTTTTCCCTCAGCACCTCTGCCAGGTGGGCTGCTGAGTAAAGCTTTCCACAGGGAGAGCTCCAGGGGTGCCTGGATGTACAGTAAGGTTGCATTACAGATGCACCAGATAAAGTGATCTAAACTGGGTGCCTGGGGAAAACACATTGCCATGCACGGTGCATCGAGGCTCCTGCCATGCTTCCTGACTGAAGAATGGAAAAAAGCCAGAAGACTTTAGGACCAAGATGTGTAAGGCTGTTTGAATCCCTTTTATAATAACAACTTAAAGATGAAATGCCCAGGCAGTGAAAAACTGGAAAGACAAAAGAGCTCACCTACAGCAGGAAGCTTAGAGGAACCTCTGAGTGACAATTACATGTGTCTGTGATATACTAGCCCTTAGGAGAGGTGATTCCAAACACTTCAGGCTTTTTTTTTTTTTTTTCAACATCTATTCACATCTATTCAAAATGTTCCTTTTGGCTGGAGGTTTTTATAGCACTAACTTAGCAGTGTCCACAAAGGGTCTATCTCAGCATGCACTGCAGGCTTGCATCCCCCCTTCCCGTTTTTCAGTAGAGTTGTATACAGCAGAGAAGCAAAGTAGGAAACAAAATGGCTTGAAGCCACATGCGCATTTCCCATAGCTCAGTGCCAGTCTCTAGAATAAGTGATTAAGCCCTGAGGCTGCTCAGCCTCACGTTCAGCTGCCTGTGGCCCCAAAGGATCATTCCAATCAAAGCCGTGCCTGTGCTCTGGTGACAGTCCTACCTGAAGGATGGGAGAGGGGTAAGGCACAGCATTAAGCCTTGGGCGCTCTGCCACTCAGCAGTGACAGCTGCAATCATGGGCTTGGTTCATCAGCTTTACGCCCCCTGGAACACACCGAAGCAGCACAAACGGTGCGTGGTCTCAGACAGACAAGCCCAGGTTCTTGAGCTGTGTCATACAGGCACCCCCTGGAGACCTTTTCAGGTTCTGACAGACACTCTTGCCTCCTTTCAGGATGTTCTTATCCTGCACTGTCAGGAGGGAATAGATAAGAGCACAGCTTAAATATTGCACAATCCTTTGTCTTGCTACAACACCATGCATTTGAGACTCTTGCAACACTAGGAATGCTAATTCAATTAGATTCAGAGTCCTTTTGGAACATAACAATGTCCTCTCTCCCCAGTCGCTTGGAGCAGCAGACCACAGAGGTCTTGTGAAAATTACCCCTGGTGAAAATGATGTTGAAATCAATGGAATTACGCCCCCACTTTAACCATCCAACATTGCATTTGGCCTTGAAATTCCAGTAAGATCTCAGTGCAATTGTTTGTTAATAAGCTGTAGAAACTTCAGGATAGGAGGAACAGAGAGATAAGGCCTAGGTTTTCTCACGGTTTGCTGTGCCAGCAGTATCCCAGAGCTCATAGTGGGCCCACGGACCTATTCCTCTATGTGATATCTCAAGGGTAATTTAACTTAACAAAGGTGAGATTAAGAATGAAGGAGATAGGGGACCTCTCTCCTTTCTCTGCCTCTGCTTGCACATTAAACACATACAAGGAAGGGGAAAAAAAAAAAAGTAGGCCAAGAGTAATTTCACAGAAAGTTTTCTGTAAGGTCTCTGACATCCAAGACATGCTGCTGCTGTGAAAAATTCAGATCTATAAGAGGTGACCATGTCTTGCCCATTGCTTGTAGTGAGTCCATACGCGTGATGTCATGAGAGCCCTGTTTCGTGCCCTGCAGATCATCTGTGGGGCCACCATCAGCACCAGTGGTACCGCTGAAGTGAGGGTGGGTAGAGGGAAAGGCCAGGGCAAGCCAGAGGCAAAAGTAAATCCATATGCCTGATGGCAATCTCTGGGTCAGGCAAGCCCAGATGGGCACAAAGAGCCACAACACAAATCACTGAACTGAGCTGCTGTGAAGATCAGAGCCAGAGCTCAAAGCTGTCATTCTCTGCCTTCAGCAACAAGGCTGACCCCAGTCCTAGTGGTGCCAGGGCTGGTGTTGGCAAGGTCAGGCAACACCACAGAGCAAGAAGCTGAGCCGGCAGAGCCAGTCCTGGCTGGGAAGGAGAGGCAGGGCCACCGAGACCCATTGAACTCTTCAGAACCAGAAGCTGAGGAAAAAAAAAAAAGCTGCCCCTGTAAGGAGATGGAGTCTATACCAATGGGCAGCAGTCTTTACTATGGATTCATTCTCTTTGGGGATCTCTGAGGATACACGATCCTGATACACATGGTTCAGCTCTGCAGTGAGTGTGTGGGATTGGTCTATCTGGAAAAGAAAAAAAGCTTAAGAGATTATGAGTGAGGTATTTTAGGCTGAGCCATTTTAGAGCTGGTTTGTCAAGTTATGTAGGAGACCTGCAAGCCTGGTTGCTTGGTTGTGCTGCAAGCAGCTCTGGTGGTTTGAAAGGTTGTTCTCTGCTCCCTGGGGAGAGGGGAAGCTGTTGGCTGAAGGTGGTGCTGTGGGTTAGGCTCTCTTTCAGGAGGATGGAAAAACAAATGATGAAGGTCTGACCGGGGAGAATAATGAAGAGCAAGAAGGCAACTCTAACTTTACTGTCCTTGCCAGATCTTGATCAAGAATCCTGGTTGTGACTTCTTCAGGTCACCCTGTAACTTCAGTGAGGTGCGGCACCCCTGTCCGCCCAGCCCCAAGTTAATCTGCTGTTTGTGGCTGTGGGCACAGGTAGCAGCTGCAGGCTTTCACCTAGCAGTAACTGCAGTCCAGGAGGAGAGAGACCTTTCCTGCTTTGTGCAGGTGCTAGGTGTAAAGTGGTGAGGGATGCAAGGTCTGGTTGAAATACAATTTCATTGTAGGGCGGTTCAGCGTGGAGCAGCATGGGAAGGCAGTGGAGGCTGTTGCACAGCCACCAGCATTTTCCTAAGGAAACGTTGGTCGACACGAGCATGGTTGATAGGGTGGTCTGTACTGAATGAACAGGATATTCATGAGATCACCTTGCCTCCCCTGCAACACCGCAGCAAAACATCAGATTTCAAGAGCAGAGTAAGCATTGCCCTCTGTGCTTTTCAAGTAGGGTGACACAGAGCTATGAGTGAAGGACCTGGGACCTGAACACCCTTCACTCCTCACCCGGATTTCCTCTCCTGTATCTCCCTGCCACTGTAAAGATGCTGCTCCATCTCATTTCCATCCTCCGCTGTCCAGGAAGGGGAGGGAGCAGGAGAGTCTCTGTCCAGGTCTGTCAGACATCAACCCAATCACTCTGCTTATGGACAGGGCCAGCTCCCCAACAGGGCACTGTTGCTCGCAGGAATAACCTGGCTGCTCCTGGAGAGAAGCCCGTGGAGGGTCCCCAGGACCACTGCTAGCCCAGTGCCATGGAAGTGACAGCCAGGGCTGTGCAGCAAGGTGGCACGTGCCAGAGAAAGCACTACCAGCACTTCTTTCCGCTGTGGCACAGACAGTCATGCCGATCTGCTCCAGGAGACCCTGCTCAGCTATTTAGCTGCCCATTTTCTCTGGGTATTTCTCACTGTCATGGCCTTAGGATGTGGATCAGTGATTTTTTTTCTCCATCTCACCTGCACTCCCCCTTCCTCTTTACTGCACCCCTCTCAGTGTGCCTGTTACTTATTTTCCTCTCTTCATTCAGTGGCTTGGCTTTGGCTAGCTTTTACCTCTTCCCTGCCTTTCCTTTTCTCCTCATTTGGTTCCTGTGTTGTTCCTACTCCTCCAATCTCATTCCTTTCCATCTCTGCCTTGAGCTCTGCCATCTCACTCCTCCAACCTTCCCCCTTACCAGACCAGTCTTTGCAGAGCCTCCTCTATGCACTTAGGGTTTCATCCCCACACCTCCCCGTCCCTGCTCACCTGCAGAGTGGCAAGGCCTGGGGCTGTGCTGGGAGGGGAGGTCACTGCTGCAAGAGCAGAGCCCACCCTGCAAGCAGTTTCCCAAGCCACTGGGAATTAATCTGCACTTTGTTTTCCCTAGTTGCTGGAGATGTTTGCCTGACTTTAACAAACCTATAAGTGCTTTCTTAGAAGATAATTGCCCTCATTCCCAATGAAATAAATTAAAATAATAATAATAAAAAAGGAAAGAATACAGCCCCATGGTTATCATCAAGCAGGGAGGAACCTACTTGATGCTCTGCTCTCCCTCGTCACTAGGTTGAGTGATTTCATGGCATTAGGGTTAGTTGCTGCCAGCAGGAGGTACCAGAAGAAATTCAAGGCTAACAGGCAGTTTAAAAAGCAGGTTTAGAGACTGGATGGTCCTGGGGCTGAGGCTTTCATGGTTACTCTGCTGGCTGCAAAAACCCTGGACAAAGCATCAGGGAGCACCAGTAGGCTGAACTAGTGATAGGGCCCCAGCCTAGCTGCTCATGGACTGATGGTCTCAGCACAAAATGCCTCACAATTCTGAGGTGCAACCCGGGAAAGGTCAAATTAACCCCAGAGAACAGCAATGGAAGGGCTTGCAGTATCTCTGCCTGCAATTTATTGAGGCTGGAGAGAAGTAGGGACATTTCCCACCACCGGAGCTGCGTGCAGACCTGTGTTCCCACAGAGGGGATGGGGTAAGAGCTGCTGCTTCATGTGGAAGTGGCTCCAGAGACACTGCGTAACCCTGGGCTCTGGGGAGGCTTGGCAGCTGCCTGCATGAAATCTCAGGGAAGCAACTCGGAGCTGTAAATTACCCTCTGGCCCTTGGCTGTGGCTAGAGCAGAAGGAAATGTGTCCAGCCCTCACTGGGGGACGGGCGCTCTGGGCCATCAGAGATCAACAACAAATCCCCAAACATTTTTGTGGAGGCTAAAACTGAACATGAAAAGAGGAAGAGAGAGAGCGAGAGAGAAAAGGTGGGGAGGGAGGGAGATAATTCAGGATTTCATTGCCTGTTCATGGTCAGCAGAGTATGCAGGGATTCAGAGTGTGAAGGTGATACTTTAAAATAATTCCCATAGCAGCAACCATCCTTGCCAGAACCACCCAGAATGGGACCACCCAAACCACAGTCTGAGTCTGGATGAAACTTCTCTATAGTCCAGTGACATCCAAGTTTTTGTCTGTCTAAGCACATCTGCAGCAGAAATCTCATTTTCTATGAATGGGCTTTTCTAACCAAAGCATAGTTCAAATGATTTTTTTCACCCTTTTGATGAATTTCTTCATCATGGTCTATTTTAAAAGAGAATTTACACTGTTTGCTTCGACACCTTCCTGCTTCATTCCCAGGCTTCAGCCCCTTGATCTGAACATCTACTCTGTCTCCTTCTGGAGCAAAACAGGTATTTTCCTCCAAAAAGGAGACCAGGCACAGCTGACAGCACAGTATGTGCCAAAATCCAACCTGAAGCAAATCTGTTGATCCTGAAGCATGGATGTTGATCATGCCAAGCACACAAGACCTTCAGTACAGTCCACACAGACCTTGTGCTCTCAAGTGTCTTCACGCACTTAGGCCTTACCCCAGGGTAAACACATGCCCTTGACATCTACGATGTAAAAGCACCACTCTGGTGGGCTGTAACTCAGTCCTGTCTCTGGGTTTTTGAGCAGAAAGATGAGTGGATACATCCTGTGCCCCACGACCACAGGCATGCTACACAGAGCCCAGATGAGACCCAAGGCAAGTGCTGGACATGAGCCACTTTGCATCAGCTGCATGTGCAAGGCTCTTCTTTCTCTGGCCCAGCCTGCAGAGGCAGCGTAGGCATTACTGATTCCTTTCTCCATTTAACTACTGGAGTAGTTAGTGCTTCAAGGTAGTAGATGACACTGTGGTTCACCACCAGCTTGACAGAGTGACAAATGCAAGAGAGATTCAAAAAACAAGTGAGGAATGTGTAATGGATTTATTGAGAAAGCACACTGAAAATACCTAGATGGGTCTAATTTAGGTTATTTTCCACCTCTCTTCTCATACACATAAGCATAACATCCACCCACCTGCCTGACCATCATTAGCCTGTTCCATTCCAGGTACCGTAAAACAGAGGGGAAATTTCACGTGTGAAAGGATCTCATAGAAAAAAGGATGGAAACTTGATCATTGCTAGAGGATTTGAAACTAGAGAGCTGATACCCTGCTAGTTACACACTGGGGAACCATCCTGCATAAGCCTTTGGAGACATGAATTAACCTTTTCTCTCTCAAGGGTGTTTTTCCCACCATCACCATAGCCAGCCTGGGAAAAAAAGGAACTCTGTTTGTTTCCTCACCTCGCAGACAGGTTGTACTGAGAGGTGCCATCCTCTAGCCAGGTGTCTTCACACCATTTAACTGGGTTAAAAAAAGCTGTTCTCTGTGCTAAATTGCTTCCTCACTTCACAAGGCGTGAAAGTCTTTTCTCTCTCATGCGTCCATGCTTCACTCCTTCTGGGAAGACAGCTGGTCTTTTTTAGTAATGCATTTTGCTCCTTAAATGCTGTCTCTGAGACAAATCAGGTCACTGAGCCAAGCCCACAAAAGCTTTGAGGTGACTCAGTCTTGTGAAATCAGTGAGAATCAGGTGCCTAAATTTCGTTGTGAGTCTGGGCCCAAGTGACCTTGAATGACATCAGTCAAACATACGTTGTGTTCTAGCCAAGATTAGAGCATGGTTTGAGATGTACCTTAACCCCACAGATACCCCGGGTGGTTAGTTGATTCAGCACTACTTTACCTAGTCAGCGGAAGGAAAGGTTTCCACACACACCTTAGTGCAGGTGTCACGGAAATGTCATTTTTTTCTTAATATGAGGGTCTCTCTCCAACCCATCATCCAAAACACAGAGCTACATGATTGTTTTTCTGTCCTTCCTCTGTGGTTACAGTTCATTGCTCTATCTGCTCTTCTCAAACACAAATCAGCCCCTCTGATGCCAGGCCATGAGGTGCACCACAAGAGAGAAATGGATAAATGGCAAGCAAAGACAGAAACACAGTTTCCTCCTTTCTTGCTTTGCCTATGTGTGGCTGTAAATACACTGATGTGGAAAACATCTGATTTCTCCATTTCACCTTTCTTGCCATACCAGCATGTGGGGTGTTTAGATGGGCCTAGAGGTTAAAGCAATGCCTTCTTCACTCTTTGTCATGTTTTGATGCCTCTGTAAGCTTTGCTTTTGGAGATGGAAGGTAGTAAGGTGGCCAAATTAGAAATCTTGGGGCCATGGGTCAATGCAATTTCCACATTCCTGTTACCTAAGAACTAACCTCTTCCCTATCTGTGTCCTCCACATTCATTTCTCATCTCCTAATCTGAGCTATGTGACAGCAAGGAAAGTCTCACTCGCAGGAACAGTCTGCCTGGGAAGGGATGTCCTAGAAACCTGGAGGTGTGGCAGACAAGCAGATGGAGACGGTGAGAGGATCATCCCTCTCAGATCGGAAAGATGATGTGGGCTGTGTAGATAGCGACATAAAAGCGTAGCAGTGCATTTCATGAGGGCGAAGCTTTCCCCATTGGCTTCAGTGGGTATGCGGAGAAGTCCAAATGAAAAAGGATGTGTTTGACTATGTATATCCCTTATTACATTCATATAGCTATGTATCATCCAGCCTCAGTGTATTCAAGTCCTACCACTGAAAGATCTATGATTTGTTTCACACTAAAAGAAACAGGACATTTTCTCCATGCAGAATGAGAATACATTGCAGGCACACTTAAAAAATCATGAATATTTCAATATTAAGTACTAGTGTGAGTTTCCTTTACACATAAATGTGTAGATGAAAGGGGTTTGTGATCAAATAACAATATATGAAACTTATCCTTACCGGATCTGATTTTTGGCTGGGGGCTCTATATTCTGTACAAACATGAATAATAATAGCCACTTTTATACCAGAAGTCACAATACTATGACCAAGTTGTCATACACGCATGGCAGATAGATAAGACAGAGAGATTTCTTGTTTTCCACTGTGATGCTTTTGAATACATCCTGGCAAGGCTGACTCACCCTTTTAGCTTTCCAAGGAAGATAAATTGCTTTCCAGGAGCTTCATTGTATACAGGTTATTTCTGAGCAGCTTCCTTAATTAAGGTTTATCTGTTGTGTGCATAATCCACAGATGAAGAGCCCTTGTCTCTTTCTGTGAGAACAGAAGATTCCCTCTGAACAATCTGTTTCTCACCCAACCCATTGTTACACAACATGACATACATACCAGATAGATATCGTGTCCTACCCCAGAAGTAGCTGCAGGCCAGTAGCCTGAAAATAAGTCATTTCAAATGCTCAGGGTGCTTCAGTGGGGAAAACCTGAATAGAAATGGGATTCCTGAGGTCCACTAAGAGCCATCCAAGCTGGCACAGACACACTGTTAGTACATTTCTGTCATTCATGACCTTAAACCCCATCTCTGCCCCAGCCTCGTATTCCTTATCTTTTATATCTGAATTGATGCTGAAAGTGCCCCATTGGAAATATATTTTGCAACCGTGAACCTTGCGATCTGGCAAGGACTCAAACTTGATGTCATCCCAACTGGGATAAGAGGACAATGATGTCATCAGAATAGCAAGAGAGCCTTTTAGCTCTGTAATGCAGTAGGTGTGGGTGAGAGCTTTCATTCTGACATCCTTGGAGAGAAAAAGCGCTCTCCTTACCCTGCCAGGTAAAGGTGAGCCCTGCAGGGCAGCAGAGTCACAGCTCTCCAGGATGTCATGTGTCAGAAGAGGAGGAGAGCCCACCCTATGGTTCCCCTGGTTCCTGCTCCTGCTAGCAGCAGGAAGGAGAGAAGACCTTGCAGGGTTACAATGCCCAGATAACAGGGTAACTCCAGGGGAAGAAGTCACCAATGCATGCAACAGGTCACATTTCATCAGAGCTGTCCTGGTTGGTTCAGAAGGTACCTGAGATGTGAGAGCAGCAAGGCTAGTGGCAAGAGAACTCTCCCTTCATCTTTTGGTTTCATCTTTTGTTCCAAGATTAACAATTTTGTCATGATCACTAGTGGTTTTGGAGGAATCAGATATATAGTACTGGACTTCTAGTGTCTTGTAGGTATCTTTCCAGCCTCCCACTCCTGCCGCTGTTTGAAATTGGCCACAGACCTTAGTGAAAGAGAGTCAAAGCTAGGGCATCCAAGTGTTACCTGATGCTAGAATGAAATACCTAGTCCATGCCCATATTGCTGTGGCTTCAGTGTAATGCAGACATATTCAAGCTCTCCATAAACAGGCTAGTCCATAATGTTGCCACAGTGATTCAGGACTTAGTGCGAACTGCAAAACTTGCCTAAGGAGCAGGGTAGATGAACCTGTGCAGGACTTTGCATAACTTGTCTGGATCACAGCTCTTCCCCAAACCTGCTAGTTTAAAGCTACTTTGGATTTGCTTTCATCCCCTTGTGCTGAAATGAGGTTGAAGAGCTTCCCCCAGATGCTGAATAACACGGTGCAACATTAGCTATACAAGCAAAAGACACACGTAAATGGTTACAACATGTGTCGTCCTTACACATAACCATCCCCTGCTGCCTGATGAGCTGCCATGAACACAAAAGCCCACTTTCCAGACCACACCACTTAGTGGTCTTGGGGAAGCGCAGCTGTAACTGCTCAGCTCTGCCCCTCTGACAGCTACAGCCACCATTTTGTTCCCAGGTGCCAGCAGGAACATAACCTCTTATGCCAAATTGTGTGCATTAATATCAGTTGCGCATTTATTCATAGGCTCTTTCATTCACCCCCTACATAAACATGCTGATAACTAATTTTGCTGCCAGGTTTACGTCCTAGAGTGTTCAGACCATCCTCAGATGTGTGGAGCAGCTCTTTTCTTTCATGATTTGGGGTTGCTCGTTCTTTGGTCACTGTACCCACTTAAGATCATCCCTGTTTACCTGGGGAATGATCCTGCCTGGGCACCAGTGCCAGGGCAGGGGACCCTGTCCCAACCGGTGGCCCCAACTGGATATGGTGGGTACCACCTCTGGCATGCTGGCGGCCACGCGTTTGGCTCACTGGCATGGCTTTGCCCACACGTGGGTGACTGACCCTGTCTCACATCGGTGCTTGCACCCTGCAGGGGGAACGACCGCCTCCAGTCTGTTTCCCAGTGACTGCTGCCAGTTTGTCCCATCAGCGGCCACCCTCTTCACATGCAGGGCATTTCCAGTGCCATGTGTGCATAATGCAGCATCTCCTTCTCCCTTATTCCTGCTGCACTCTTTATAAGTGTGTTGATAGACTATGTCTTCTCTCTGCTCTTCTGGTCCCGGGCCTTTCCCCATATGGCATCTCTCAGTTGCAGTGGCCTAAGGAGCGGTTTCCTCTTCCCACACAAGAAAAAATGCTTGCTATCTTTCTCAGCCAGCTCGTTTTCTTTCTTTTGTGACCTGAGCCAGCGCTGGAAACCAGGTGCAGACAGCAAAGAGGCCAGTGCCTCTGCTTCAGAGTGGCTCTTTTGAATGCTTCCCATTGGGAATATTAATAGAACGGTGTCCTTTCATCAATATGCAGCTGAGCTGCTACTTGCCCAAGAGCTGCTAAATTACTGGGCTGAAGCATGAGATGTCCTGTACTTTCAGTGGGAGTTTGCAAGCGGAGCATTATCTGTCTGCAGCAGACAGCATGAAGCACAGGCTCTGTTTTGGTCCCATTTAGGACTTTAATGCATGTCTTAAGTCTAAAAAACATGGGGAATGTCTGTTCTGTGTTGTAAGGCTGAATTCCACCCAATAGAGAAATAATAATCATCTGCTGGAATGGGAAATACTGATATCTATCTGCCTACTACTCCTTCATTGAAACCATGAGTGGGGAGCAGAGAAAAAGTGCTTGAAGTGCTTGCAGACAGGGCATTTGTGAGGCGTGTATGTGTGTGTGTCTGGCAGCATGCATCTGCCTAGGGTGGGTAGCAGTACTATTCTCTACAGGCAATCCTGAACCAAAAAGCTATAAAGCACAAAGCACTTGGTGTCATTAGAGTCACACACCTGTGAAACAAGGTATCATTAAAAGGGAACAAAGACTTGAAGGCATAGGTGGATTTGGAAAGACGGTGAAATTTGCCCTTGGAGAGTGTTTTGAAAATGACTAGGGGAAAAAGACTGGTAAATTTCAAAATGGATGGGAAAATAAATCATGGCAATAGTGACAACCCAGCTGGTGCAAGCCTTTCCACACAGCCAAGGTGCTCTCAGTGTTGCTGACAGAGATGATGAGGTGCTTTAAATTCCTGTTACAAAAGCCCTGTGTCTGTTCAGCCCTAGGATGAAATTAGAGCCACCTGGCTTCAAAGCCTTGCCAAATCGAAAGGCTGCTTCAAAACTTGTCACCTGTTAGGAGGAGGGGAAGGTGGGACACTCCAAATTAAACGAGAGCCTGGGCTACACCAGAAGAAGTCTTAACTTATCTACCTGTTTTCTCCTCTGCCTTCCTCCCTTGTTCTTTCTCCAAGGTTGAAAAAAATGAGGATGGGGACCAAAAGATTGAGCAAGATGGCATCAAACCAGAAGATAAAGCTCATAAGGCAGCCACCAAAATCCAGGCCAGCTTCCGCGGACACATAACAAGGAAAAAGCTCAAGGGAGAGAAGAAGGGGGATGCCCCGGCATCTGAGAGCGAGGCCGCCGACAAGAAGGACGAAGGCCCTGCTGGTGGAGCGGCCGAGAACAAAGAGAGCGAGGCTCCCGCTGCCACAGAGGCTGCTGCCGCTGACAGTGCCCAGCTGGAGGAGGCCAGCAAAGACAGCAGCGCGCCAGCGGAGGAGAAAAAAGGAGACGGAGCCGCTGACACGGGCTCAGAGCAGCCAGCCCCACAGGCTGCCACTCCTGCTGCCTCCTCGGAGGAAAAGTCTGCTGCTGCCGCCGCCGCCGAAACGGAAAGTGCCACTAAAGCTTCCACTGATAACTCGCCGTCCTTGAAGGCTGACGAAGCCCAAGACAAAGAGGAGCCTAAACAAGCCGACGTGCCTGCTGCTGACACCACTGCCACCACCACCCCTGCCGCAGAGGATGCTACTGCCAAGGCAACAGCGCAACCCCAAATGGAGACAGTGGAGAGCAGCCAAACCGAAGAGAAGACAGGTGAGTGAATGCCTCGGCAGGGAGTGGGCCTCTCCAGAAATGGATGCCTCCCTAGGTATCTTGGGGATGCATCTGAGGCTGGCCAACAAGGGTCAGCAGAGGAATCAGAATGAGGGTTAAGAAGGGAATCCATTTTAGGGGCAGGGGATGTGCATGCTCTTGCTTAACACCCTTTCCTCTGCTTCCCAGCAGCTTTTGGAAAAACTGCATCTCTTCTTGAGGCTCTTGCTCCTCTAGGTGGAGGTGCCATTTAGGCCTTTTTTTTGTGGAGCCAGTCAACTGTGGGGCTTGGAGGAGCCTGGAGAGCTCCCAGGCTCTGCATACACTAAAAAGGGAGGTGAACTTCCTAAGTCACACCAACACACAGCTCCAGTGGGGTAACAAAACAGCCCAAGCTGATATCAGCTCACTGGAGACTGCCAGCTAGAGCTGGAAATCTCACAAGGTAAAAGCCCTCTCATACTGCAGGCGGCCATTCATCCTTCCTGGTGGGATGGTAAAGAAGGAGCCAACAGGGTCTTTTTCTCATCTGCCTGTGAATGGGTGAGATTGTTGGTACAACTCCATCCTCATAAGGAACATATTATCAGCATCACTTTCATCCAAACCAGTACTACTTTTAGCCTCTCTACTCAGACCAGCCTATGACAGCCATGCATATCACTTGCATGAATCTTTTAGACATGTGTCAGCTGGGTTAGACCCACATGATAATGGGATCAGGTAGGGAAAGGGAAGCTTAAAGGCCCTGACAGCTCTGTGAATGAGGACAGAAGAGAGAGTTGAATACAAACGATCGCTCTAGGAGGTATTTTCAATTCTTTGCTCCTGACCAAGCTGCAAGTCTGTTTAACTAGTTCCCCTGGGAAGAAGTGAAAGTTTTGAGAGGCAAAAGTGAGCATTTTTGACAGTGGCATAGTGTTTACAAACCATAAAGAAGAGCTGTTTTTGAATTACAATACTGAGACTGGTAGAAAATATGTCAAAGGCCTGGGGATGCTTTTGCTCTTGTTCCTTACCTTCCTTACATTATCAAAGAAAGATAAATAAAAGAAAGTTTACATCAGAAGTAGGCACCATGTGAAACCCAATCAAGAGGAAGTGCCAAGCATAACTGGCCTCCACATTCATGAGACACTCAGTTGTAGAAGGCATTCTGCATTCATTAGCTCATTGAGGAACAAATGTGGTTTATTGCCTTGAAGTTCATAAACAGCCTTATATAAATGCTATAGAGCCCCTACATCCAATCTTACATTTACCAATGTTTCTTTGCATTTCATTTGGTCCGCTACTTTTTTTTGGTCACAAATTACAATTCCTGCACTTTAATTAGACTTCCGTCTTCATAGGTAGCTTAGGGCTTCAGGTAACTCTGTACCCACTCTGCAAAGTGGAAAGATAAGGAAGAACTTATCTAAAACTACCGATAAGCACCGAGAAAGGAGCTCATGCAAAACAATTGTGATTTAATGTGTGGACAAGGGGAGCTGTCCTGAAGGGTTTGACTCTAAGCTGAATGAACGTAATAACAAAGAGATGCTTGTTTTTCTTCCTTTCACCTGAACTGTTTCTAGAGATAAGCCTTGAACTTGCATCTGCCATGTTGGCTTTTTGTGATCCAGGTCTCTAGTTCTTTGTTTTCACTTTATGTGATGAGTTGAGTGGCAAAATAAATGTTATGTGATTTGAGAAATCCAATCTGGTATGCTGCATGCTGTACTTGTTTTTATACATGGGCAAAGGTATAAACATCAATGGTAAAAATAGGACAGAGCGAATCAGTGTTTTGGGGCTCTGTGTACACAGAATAATGAGTGCAAATTAACTCTTATTTAAGATCTGCAATGCCTTATTCCTAAACAGGAATAGTGATTCTGTTTTGCATTAATATCCTATTTTTATTCAGATTAATCTGCTTTAATGGTTGGAGATAGGAAATTTATAGTAGCAGACTATTTCATTTGCTTAATTTTACCTGTTTTCAATCATTGGTAATCAAAGAATGGTTTATTTCTATTCAGTATTCTGAGTTATTTGCAGCTATCTTCCCCATAGTCTTGTTGGCCTTAGCATCACTCGAAGTGGGAACATTACAATTTAATACACATTTGCACATGATACTGCTACTTATGTAAATATCTAGCCAATGGAATAAGTTATAAAATCTACAATCAAATATATATTAAAAAATGAGCTTTTAGTGATTATTTGACCGTTCAAGGCTAGTATGTGCATCTGTTCAGACTCATTCAATATGCATGCAGTAATACTCAAGCTTACAAATGTTTGCAGAAAGCAAACATGGAAGGTGTGTGGCCACAGTTAAACTGATATTCTCTTTAAAATGTTAATGAATATAGATTTTTTTTTTTTTCTGAATTCCAATTCAGGGATGATATCAGCCTTCCAGTCACAAACTCGAACAGCTGGGTAAGTGCCCCCTGAGCCATGCAAGAAGGAAATGAAGAAAGATTAAATAGGTCTTCTTGTCCGTCTTTTTGAGGATGCTGGGCTGTGTTCTAAAATACACTCTACAGTACAATGGTCAGAATACTAAGAAGCTGCTTTCGCTTCAAAGCATCTTCCATAGAAGAGCATCATCACCAAATTAAAGATCCCACAAGTAGGAAATATTTCCTAATAGAAAGCCTTAGTTCTCTTTTTTCCTATCTTCATCCCGTTACTCCCTCTCATCTGTTTAAGCCGCTCTGTTTCTCTCTTGGTACTCACTCCTTCTGTAGGCTTAAAGACATGCCTCAACATTTCTTCCAGCCTTTCCCCAGCAAACACAGCACTGGTGGTTGCTGGCATGGCTGCAATAGTTTGGTCATTCATGAAAGAGGGAGGGCTACCAAACATCTGCCACTTCTGTACTCCGCCAGCCTGGGGACAGATCCTCTTTCAGCTTCATCAATCCCCTTCTCCCAGAAGTTGTCCCCTTGGCTTTCAAAGGTCATTTCTTATCGTTTCTGTGATTGAAGACTGGCACAGTAGCACACAGTGTCAAGCTGCCAAAAATAAATCAAATTGGCTCCTAGCCAATGTCATCGGTTGGCTGGTTGCCATAGCATGCTTGGCTGCTACTACTGCGAGGCGTGCCGACCATGCTACTTTTGTGCAGTGATGATCATCTGCCTCGAATTTTACTACAATGGCTGTATCACATTATCTGTGGATGTCTTCCCTGGTGCAAACACGAGAAAAAGTCAACGACATCTCGTATGCAGAGATTTTTCCCTTCATTTAAGGGCAGGACAAAAAAGAGAGGAAGAAAGGAAAGGGCTAACTAACAGATAAAGAGAACTGCATGATCTTTAATGCTTAATATTTAATGTTTCTGGAGCAGGAGAGAGGCTTGGTGATTCTTCATACCATTCCCTAATTCCCCTGACAGACCTCAGCCCTTCTTGTTATTCAGTTCTACATACTCGACTTGTCTGTTGGTAATGGCTTAGGAAATGGCTTCGACCAACTGTCTTGTATCCAGTATTAGTTGTTCTCATATCCTGGGCATTCCCAGTTGTACAGTAGGGCAGTTTCTAAGCAATCCTCATTGTATCACCTCTGGGAAAAGTAGATGGATCCCGACCTGAGTAAGCCATGAAATGAGTTTGTGGACTTTGTTCAGCAGCTTATGGAGGACTGAAGTAAGAAGGACATCTTTTAGTTCTCTTCATGACTTCTGGTGGGCAACTCACATGCCAGGATGCTGTTCTCTTATTTGAGCTTCCTTGTAAAGAAGCTTTCTTTTTATGATCCAGCTTTTGCCTCTTTGGAGTTGGAATTATGCTTAGATGCCAACCTACTCAAGAGGTCAAAACTGGTAGGAGGGAATTTATACATTACTCATGTATCACGATGTAAGATATATTCTAATCCATGTTGCATTGGCTTAAACCTGAAAAGTCTTCATGAAAGTCACTGCAAAGAGTCTACACTAATACAGCTTTGAAAGATCAGCCCCCAGCACAGCAGACTATAGAAGATGGGATACTGTGTGCCTTATGGGGAGGAGAGAAGGTGAATACCACACAATGTTAGATTCTCTTTATACTCTCTGAGATTTTCAAGGCTCAGCTCCAAACCTGGCTAGCTCTCACATCAAAAGCACTCTCAGATTGTCAGGTAAGGATACAACAAAGCCCAGAAATGTGAAAGAGTAAATTGTGCCTAATGAAACAAATTGGTCTTCTTTTGTTGGGAAATGAAGAATGCTGTCTCCTGCTTGATGAAACAGCTTTACAATGGAGCAGTTTCACAGCTGAAATGAAAAATCAGCCACATGACAATTGCTTTGCATGCATGTGAGCCCACAGCTCCTCCTGGGCCCTGTACCCTGCAAGCTGGGAACACTGGGAGGCACTATCTTCGCTTCCTTAGAGAGAGCAAGTCCCTACAGATCCTTTTTCATGGTTTAGAGTCGAATCGGTTCTTTGTTTTCAGTTCAATCAGCATATTGATTGAAGGGCAATACTTGCTGCACCTAGAGAGCACTGGCTATATAAAGATTTGGAAAGGGAGACTGTCTATTGTCATGTACAAGCCAGAGGGTACAGCCTACGCCACGCAAGAGGATTGCAGTTGTGTAACTGGAGTTTTAGTCTTGGCCCATGGGTAGCTGGAAGGAGACAGAACACCCTCACTGCCATGCCTGTTTCACTAGAGCTTATCTCTGCTGCTACACCTGGCAGCTGAAGAAAGCAATGCAAATGCACCAGTCTTCCTGTGACTGCCCCAGAGGGACCAACTCTAAGCATGCATGCCAGCATTTTCCTGTCTGTAGTACTATTCAAGCAAAAAAGTAAGAATATAAACGCAATTTTGGTTACCCACAACATGCTGAAAGATGACAAAGTATGTGCCTAGTCCTCAGCTTCTTTGAAATTTTTAACCTTTGCATTGTGCCTAGATGGGTACATGAGTTGTATATGTATTTCAGAGCCTGCAAAATGGTTCAGATAAACTTGTGAGGGGCAGAGTGAGAAAAGCAGAATGTCACAGTTTTCCAGAGAACAGGAAACTTACACACCACCTGCAGCAGGTGCAGGATTTCCTCTTCTCTTGCAGAGTGAAATATGGTCTCTGGTCCCATGAGTGCCTCAGGTCTGCTTTTTCCAAATGAGGTGTTCTTTACCCAGTAAAGGTGCGAGCAATGCCATTGATAAAGCAAGATCTGACCTCTTTTAATGAAATCCTAGGTGGCACTAAGTGTATTTGCTGATGACAAGGTGTGGGCTGACTTTGGAAAATGCCTTCTGAGGAGAGCAAATTAATCACTGTTTTGGACTAAGGGGGTACCGGTTCTTCTGGGACCTCAATAAGAAAGGTGTGGACAGTCAAAGGTGGTTAAGTGGTTTATTTTGTGAGGATGGAAATTATACAAAAGATGACAGCAATCCTATGTAATCACGGCTGTTGCAGTATCAGAAGAGCCCCTCCTCAATGATCACAGCAGGCTGTGCAGAGTTCCTGTCCACTGGGAGGTTGGCCAGCCTCCCTGTTCTTCACATCTTTGTAGCATTTTTGCAGGTGAACAAAGTTATCAGTCTTGTACCTGTACAGTACTGAACTTTCTAGATGGTGCATACAGTGAGGTTTGCTGAGGGTGTTATACTCTTACACATCTCCATAGGAAGGAGCTCTACATATGGTATTGTTAAAGGCAGTGCATGCTGATATCACGGTATGTGCTTTTGTTATATAGTGGTCACTCACACTAACACACCAGTCTCTACAGCGAAGGCCCATGATTAAATTCAGCCTAGATTCTCCGTGAAATCAGTCTCTTTGTTACAATGTCTTCTGCAGTGACCCACTACAACTGCACTCAGACCATCTCCAGAAAATGCTCCAAAATCCCCACATGGGAGGAAGCCTTCCTGCCATAAACGATAGCCAGATTTTCAGGTGAGAAACGCTCAAATAGCAGACCAGTGGACAGAACAGACAGACAGACAATGAAACTTAAGTGGCAGCTGTTTGTTGTAGCTGCCAGCAGTGCTCTGCACAACCACCAGTGTCATCTCTTCATGCTAGGATCGAACTTTTCAGACAGATATAAGCTTGCAGAGTATCAGCTGGAATTTACAGCTCCAAGGAGCAGCACTTTACAGACAGAAGTACTGGCCCTGTGGTACAGATGATTGCTGTGCACTGAGCGACGGGACTGGGAAAGTTCACCAGGGCAGCACGATCGGATTAGTTAGACATTCCTCAAGTGCTGTATGATAGCTGCATTGACACTGGATTATCAGTGGCAGTTCAGTGATCACTTCCAATCTCTGCAGCAGCTCCGTGGAGTCTGGCAAGGTGAAGTTGTGCTCCCAAGGGACTGTGGGTCCATGCAGAGGAATGTAAGAACTGCCAAGGCAGGTCAGACCTAACATCCATTTACTGTACTTCTCTAGCTGTGGCTAGCACCAAATACTGCTATAGGCAGATTTGGGATCAACTGCCCCTCTACAGCTAGGATCCATCTGTGTTCTCTGTCGCATAGGATTTGGTTTAACAGTTAAAACATGATGTATTATCTCTTGACACTAATTATAACTGGGGTTTTACATGGCATGTATAAATGCACAATATCTGACTAAGTGTTAACAGCTTTCCCAACTCCAACCAACTGCACAATGGCTAGAAAGATCACCAATGAATTGGCCACCATAGCCTTAAGTATCTTTCTTTACTTATGTTCATCAGAGAAAGAACAAAAGCTTCTGATAGCCCTACTTTACACTGTTGCTCATCGTATACAGCATCATATTGTATGTGCATATGCACAGATGGCATAGTACCATAGCCCTTGCTATTCCTATCTTCCCTGACAAAAACACAAGCAATGTTTTCAATTGCTTTTTGTGTGAAAGCATTCCCAGGCTTCTTAGCATCTTTGTTGCTTTTTGATGAATTTAAATCTCTTAAATCTATAAAGGTCCTTTATGAGATGGGGTGACAAACACTGTATCCGTTGTACACAGTCCAGAAGAGGCTGTACTTGTATACGTGTACTTCCAGAAAGGCATTACTTCTTCTCTTTTTCTCCTTATCCCAGTCCTTAGGCACACTAACATCTTGGCTTTTTGAGCACAGCTATCCAATGATCATGGATGAATGCAATGATATCCAGGTCCATCATGGACTTGAAAGTTCTCCTTTTTGTAAAAGCACCACACATATATTATATATTTACACATAGTTGTCTGTGTGATTGGGCAGTGGCCAAGGGAACCAAAGAAATTTAATCAGTGGCATGAGGTCTTCAAGTCAGTGGTTGGCATGAAGACAGGTACTGGCATCAGCTGCCTGGGCTAGGCTCCACCTCCAGTTCTGGACCACCAACAGACTGTCCGAAAGCCCAACTCAAGCTAGCTCAACTTGGACAGGTCTCTAAGTGTAGTATATTTCTCAAGGGTACATTCATACTGCAAGCTTGACATAAAGGAGAGTTTCCTCATTCCCTAGCTTTTCTCTCTTCTCTCTTTCTCATTCTTTCTGAATGTCTTTCAGGCAGGAAATAGATGAGATGCATAAAGTTAATGTATGGGGGGAAATTATGTGACAGAGTGATACTGCTCTCTGCTTAGCTGTTCTCTGAAGGGAAGTTTGGTCTACCTTTTCAAGTTAGTAGAGCTATGGCTTTCTTCGTGTCTTTGTATTCCCTGCTGAAGATTTCCCTTTGCATACCTTTTAGCTCTAACGTTCTATACATTATAAAAGGTCTTGATTTTATCATCTCCAATTGTGAATATGTGGTCTGTGGAAATATGTCTTCTTCCTTTGTGTGTCCTTAGTGACATCACTGTCAGCATGGGACACTGAAACAGAGCCGAAAATCTCATCTGAGGTCTTGGCAGCCAGGAGTTGGACACCTGCCCTTAGCAGGGCTTCAGAGTAGTCAGGAAAAGAGCTACAGAAGCCTGGACAGGGCCCAGAGATGCAAAGGAAAACGCCGTTCTTCTAATGACAGAAAAATTGAGACTCAAGGCTTCATGTAAGTAAGTCTTAGATAGAGGTCATAAGGTCCCAATTATCCAGTGTTCAAAAGACCACTCACTTTCCAGCTGTACCTTAAGGCAACTGCAAATGAGTCCTCTTTTCATTATGAAAGAAAACAGAAGGTGTAAGACGCTATTCAACCTCTCCATCTTCCTTCAGCAAGACACAGTAATTGGGAATGCTAATAATGATGACTGGACATTACCTGTAACCTACAGGGCTTAATGAAGAAGAAAATTTCTCTAACACTTGGAAGAGCATCCAAATCCCTATGCTAAAGTGGTGCAGTGCTGCAGAACCATAACTGACAGTGCATTGCATGGACAGGGAAAGGGGTGGGAGAGCAGGAGTGAGAGCTATGACCAGTCTGCAGTAGCATTCCCCAGTGCTGCTGACTTTGGCAGAACTGTCTTGGCAGCTGTGAAAAATGTTTCAGAGACCTTACTGGATAACTACTTGAAGAGATGAAAAATGGGATAAAATAAAAATAATTAAAGTTGGAGCAGTGCAAAGTATTTTTAAAAATATCTTTGCTGTTCTTAAGGGATTTGGGCACCTGTTGATTTGGAAATGACACAAGTCTCTAAGAAGGAGGAGGAAAGTTGAATGCAAGCTTGTGTGGACTAAGTCCACAACTGCCTAGTTCTTTGATAAGTGTAAGACTCCTTCCCCACACTGGGTCTGGACCTAGAAATAAAAGAGTAAGTATTCCAGCCTTGACAGCTTGTTTTGCCTATCCCCAAATTTCTCTCTGAGCTTCCCTTCTTCCTCCATCCTTACTTCCATCTTTTACAGCCTGTTTGGAGGCAACACTCACGAGCTATAGCTATATCTACGTGGCTGAAATCTAAGCCTCACCAGTTTACGTAAGGCGAGGATTTCACATGTGATTTCAGCATGGGTGTTGTAAAGGATTCAGAGTAATCTTCAGTCATCAATACTGAAACAAGAGCTAAGCCACTGGAGACGCAGCCCTGGACTGGACTCTGCCAAGCTGCACTTCAGGAAGACATGCAAGTTGAAGGAGTCTGTGGTCTTAATCTCAGATCTGCTTGCAAATGATCTATATGTTTCTTTCCCTGTTTAGTGCTCAGTGCAAAATTGTAACACTGCCCTTCTTCTTTTCCTTGTGGTTGGAAGAGGTAGAAACCTCTCTGCATTGATGGGGCCTGATCAGAGACTGCTGTAATGTTCGCTACAGAAATTCTGTCTGGTCCTTTGTCTACAGTCTGTTATTCAACTGTTATGTTAGGGATCCAGATGGTCAAAGCGCAGTGAAAGGAAGTAACTTTATTGCCAAACAGAGAGTATGTACTGGCACAAGATCTCCTCTGTACTATACCTGGTCATCCTGTCCCAGTGTACAGCTCCTACTATGTGCCATGGACATTCAGTGTACTGCAGGTTTGCAAGTCAGTGGGACCAGTAACTAAAAGATCCTTCAACAGTGTAAGCAGTTTTGACACATGCCTTTAAGATTTTATTTGGGGGTGAAGGTACTCTTTGCACAAATCCATCCCAGCACTACCTGTCAAGCCTTAATCTGGAGATTTATCAGTGTGAACAGACACAGTGCCAGGCACAGGGACTAAACTTGACCTCCTGTCCATGACATGAGCTCTCCTGAACACACCTGATGCCCAGCAGCAAGTCACTGAGGAGAAATGCACAGCACTGCCACCGAATAGCATCAGTTCTGTGGATGAACGGCAGGCTTTGGTCTCAAGAGATGCTAACCCAGTACTGTTCATTGCACTCAATAAAGACACACAAAATGAGAAAGAAAACGTTTCTTTCTGCCTCAGGCTAGAAACCTTCTTCATGGCTGAAGCCAAATGACTGTGAGAAAGATGGATGGAGTCACTGATTTCTACCTCAGGGAACAAAGAGAAAATTCCAGCCATTCCTAACTGATGTAGTATACTTCTTGTCCTCATTTCTAGCAAAACGCTCACACGTGTTTCTACCAAACAGAGGGCTTGAGCCTCGTTGCAGCTCAGACTACCTCCATGCAGAGCTTCTGAGTCCTGCCAGGCTGAATTTTTTCTTCTGTGAAACATGTCATCATTAAAGAACCCCTTGATTTGTCAATAACAAACATAACATATCAGTACATCCCAATGGTGGTATTTCTAGGTGAAAGTAGTAAGAGAAACTTTTGCCTGCTTTTATAGTAGCTAGTATGTGAGGGTCAGGTACTCCCTGAAGGGGACAGAAGACAAGATGGGCCCATGACCTACAGAGGGAAGCTGAAATCCAGGGAGCTTAACAAGCAAGCCATTGGGCTGCTGGCTATGCTGGGCAATGTTTCCCCTGATGCTTCCTGCTGGAGATGTTCCATTTTGTATAAATTATTTATTATTTACTGAGGCTGGGATGCAGAGCTTGGTCTCCCCCATTCAAGATGAATGCCCTGACAGCCAGGCTACGGAGCCAATCTTCTCCTCTGGCCCAATGAATATTTAATGATTTATGGAAGTGGAACAGCTCCATCAGGAGAGGAAGAGTGAGAGAGACGTGTTCATTCACGTAGAAATCCCACAACATCTCTTTGTGACCACCATGCAGGACCTGAGCCAAGGACCTTTGCAGTAAATAGTATCAGCCAGAGGACCAGGGGAGACAACATGAGCACAAAACGGTGGGGTGCCACTGCCTCCGCTTCAGTGCAATTTCAGAGCAGCTCAGGCCTGGTCAAGTTCTTGCCTCAGATAAGGCTGGTTTCTGTGATGGTTATCATCAAAATGATGATGCCCAAGGTGAGGGTACAGGCTGCTTCACCTTGAGTAAAAACTTTGGAGCTCTGCAAGTGGAGCTATGATAACTCACAACACAGCTGGGCTTTGTGGCAGACTTTGGCAATGTGTGAGGTGGTGGGCAAGCGGCTGCCCCTTGGCTCCACAGCCAAAGCAAGGCCACCTCGGCTGGCAGTGTCAGCAAAGAGAGAGCAACTGCACTGCTGAAATGTCCTTTGATGAGGGAGAGAGGCAGCACTGTAGGCTAGCTCAGCAGAGAGCCATCTTAGCGCCCTGTATGGGTGCTTTTCCCACCACAGGAGCCATACAGAGGAGCTTCAACTTTGCCACTCACAAGCCAGATGAGCCTCCTCCTCCAGCATTTTGGGTGGTGTAGCGTGGCTGTGCACAAGACACGGGGCTGACACACTATACCTTTATGAGGCACATGTGTCCCCGGCATTTGCAGCTGACCTGCTGGGTGCCCTCATTAATCAATTCATTACCCGTCTAATCGAACTGTTTTAGTGAAAAGCCAATTAAGCCGAGATGATTACTGTGGGGCAGCCGCCCTGATGCACTTGGTGCAGAGCTCACAAAGTTTGGAGGATGGAAAGTTCCTCCTGCAGAAGGCAACCTGGTAGAGGGTAAAAACCACTCCCTTATTTGAACTAAACCCAGAACTACTGATGCTGGCTGCTGCCCCTTCACAGGAACAGATTTCCCAGGATTGCTCCTCCCCTGTCCCAGCTCCATGCTGTTCCCTCGGGTCCTGTCGCTGTCCCCAGAGAGCAGAGCTCAGCGCCTGCCCCTCCGCACCCCTCGTGAGGGAGCTGCAGGCCGCCATGAGGCCTCCCCTCAGCCTCCTCTGCTCTGGGCTGAACAAACCAAGGGACCGTAGCTGTTCCTCATACATATTCCCCTCCAGACCCTTCACCATCCTCATAGCCCTCCTTTGGACACTCTCTAATAGTTTTTTTGTCCTTTTCATACTGTGGTGCCCAAACCTGCACACAATACTTGAGGTGAGGCCGCAGCAGCGCAAAACAGAGAGAGAAAATCCCTTACCTCAGCCAGCTAGCAGTGCTGTGCCTGATGCAACCCAGGGTAGCGTTGGCCCTTTTGGCTGCCAGGGCACGCTACTGGCTTATATTCAACCTGCCATCGACCACACCCCCAGATCTAATCCATGAGGTCACAAACCAGGGAGGATCAGGCTTTTGTGGTGTGAGCTAGGAAGGTGCCTGGTTGTCCATCCAGCTTTTCAGGATGAGTGCAGTGAATCCCACTCTTTCCACCCCTGGAGGGCCATGATTAAGCAGTCTAAGATAATGGATTTGGGGTTGAGAGGAGGGTTGCTCTACACCAGCAGTGCCACTCCACGTTATTCTCTGAGTGGGGATTTCCCCACACGTGTTCATAGATCAAAATTCCTCTTCCGACATCCAGGCTGTCAGAACCTGCGTGGTGACATTTTCATGTTGAAACAAACAACAAAGTCTCCCAGTAGCTTCGGTGGGAATAGCATTAAGCCTGATATGCCTCCCAGAGAGCTGCAGCTGTGTTTTGGTGCCCGTTCTGCACAAACACGTTGGGATCCAACATGTGTGCACCCCAGCTGTGCATATGGGAAATATTAATAATATCTTGATGCAAAGAGCTGGTGTTGTTGATGTTGCAACTGCTGGGGACAGTTATTTACAAGATGGCTGTGGAAGGCCTGACAACAGGCATTTAATTCATTTTAGCATCAGATTTTCAGAGCCTTGGTGTACGAAGATGGACTGAAACAAACTAGCGATCTCTAAATGAAATTTCTCTTTCGTTTCAGCATAAAATGGGAGGATGGCAAAGGGGAGAAAAAGAGACATTTTATATCCTCTCCTTGATTGTAATTCTCTGCCTTCAGCTAGATCAATATCACTTCTGCTAGAGATGGAGGCTGCTTTTGGTTTCCATGGTAATCTGGGTTGTTGGAGGCTTGCAGGCTCCATGAATCCCCAATTTATCAGCCTTCTAGGGTTTAATAATGGAGACCAGCAGTCAGGCTGCTTATGAATGGCACATGTCTTTTGGTCTGGGGGAAGGGAGGCGGGAGTGTGGTTTGTAGTAAGGGCTGCAGCAATTTGTTTCCCTGTCACTGACAGCTGAAGGGGGAGGAGAACAAGGGGAGGAGCAGCACATTAATTCTGGATGCACCAAAGGAATTTCTAGACCTTTTTGCTGCAATTATGGAAGATTTCCTCCTCTGGCCTCTTTTCCCTGAGCAACTTTGCTGAAGCAGGGGAAGAGAGCAACCTCACAGCCTGTCCTGTGTGACAAGGTAGGAGATATAGACTGAGAACCCAAAGGCTCCAGCACTGCACGTTTCCTTCCTGTCCTGAGCCCTCTTTATTTCAGGATCAGCAGTGCATGAATGCCAGCAGGCTGCCATTGTTTTGGGTTCATTTTTCTTCCACTACTGATCCTACCACAATTGCCAGGCTGATCAGCAGAGCTGTCACTTGCTGTGCTACTCTCTGTGCATCTGCCAGAACTATCCAAACGTGCACCTCCATCCCCAGATTGCTGTAAGCTTCACTCCGTGAATTAATTAGTTTTCTGGGATTGTCCTGGCTGCATGGCAATCACTGTCAGTCACTTCAGTAAGGCCACCTTTAGCTCATGCGGCCACGATCAACTCTGGGTGTTTCCATTGATTCTTATCTTTACTCTGATTTCTTCCCTATGATCTCATAGGGCAATCACAGTAAAGAGGCTAAAGAATAAATGGATGCATCTTGTCAAGATGCCGGTGCTCTCTCTTAACATGCACTCTGTTTCCAAACCATCCTCCAGCATTTAACCCAGCAAGAAGGAAAAGTTGGGTGACACAACAGAACACTGTTGCATGAGATGGGGACTTCTTGTTTTCCAATACATAAGCCAAGAACAGCTGCCAAGTGTTACATTCCACAGCTGGAAGCCAGTAAAAATATCTGTATTCAAGCTGTTCGAATCGCAAGGTATTTCAGGAATTAAAAAAGGTAGCCTTTATGGTCTGCAGGACCTATGTGAAATCTGCAGGGGTAGGGGAGGTGAAGAGCAAACAACTGCTGGGTTATTTCTCCACAGGTCTTCCTGTTTCAGGGAGGTAAAGTAATGAATGCTGTTCTTCTACCTCCCATCTTGTGATGGCTTGTGGGAATATCACTGAGATTGCTGCACCATTTTGGCCTGAAATTGGGACTTTGTGGAATTTCAGAAATCAGAGGCCTTTTTGCTGAGTACCAGGACCAAGGTGCAGCACCTATGAAGGTGCTGCTGTGTGCAGAGGAGCTGGCTGAGGCTGGAATGAAGAGCTGAGGAGACTCAGCCTCCTGGGTACACCACAAGCTCTTGGGTGACCACAGCCCAGCTCTTCATACTGTGCTCTCTCTAAAATGCAGATAAAAACCTCTGCTTTCCTTGCTGGGATGCCACAAAAATTAAATACTTCCACGACTGTGAGTTAGGCCATCGTTATGGTGATGAAGACCAGTGCTTACATTGCTGTCTGCCTGTAGCAATTTGGGAAGGTCACAATGGAGACAGCTCTTGACCTTCACAAAGGTCCACGTTTGTCATAAATGCATGATTTGGTTATTATAGCCTACATGATCTGTATGTGTATGTATATATCCTGTATGATCTGGATATTATATCTAAAAAGACCAGTACATTACCCCGCTGGAAAGTCAAGCAGTGCGAGCAACCTTCGGCTGCATTTGCTTGTAACAGTGATGGCAGCCAAGAAAGAGGTGTTGTTACAGGAGAGCTCATGGCCTGAAAAACCTAACCACTCGGGAGTGGTTCTTCCAGTCCCAGGCTGGATTGCAATGGCCTCGTTATAGGTACTGTGCATGGGCAGTCCGGGCCAAAAGTGCTGGCGCTAGGCAGGAATAAAACACCTGCCAGCGGCAGACATGCGGTTTGTCTCAGCCTTCAGGCTTGGCTGCATCCATGCGTGTGGGAAGCAAACGGCACCAGGAGAGAGGAGAGCCGCTCCTTTCCCATTCTTTAGAAAGCGAAAATGTTTGCAAATGTAGCTGTAACAGGGTTAACGCCTCACATTCGCGAGGAACATCCCCCCTCTCCTCTCTCCACCCGTGTCCTCCACCACTCCCATGTCTCTGGAGACCCCGCCGCTCCCGCCCGGCAGCCCAAGTTGGGAGTTTCCATGGCAACTCGGCAGCTGGTGTCTAGACACTGTGAAAGATGCTTCGCAATGGAGCCGGGAGCCTGACTCCCTCGGCACCCCCTCCCCGCTGCCGTGCACCCCCAGCTCCGCTCCCCCCTTCCCACCCTTGCAGGATGCCGACGCACGGTGGGATTTCCGCAGTGCTGGGGACCAAAGGCACCGGGAGGGAGGGGAAGGAGGGGAAATTCCTCAGCCGCTGGCTCGGCATCCTGACAAGGTGCAAAGGCAGCTGGGGCGACAGATCAGGGGCTGGCTGTCCTCTGAGGATTGAGCAGGACTGGGGAAAGAGGCGGCTGTCTGAGCTTGGGCCAATGTTGTCAGCCATGGGACTGGCAGGAGTTGTTTTTCTTCTCTCTGCTGGCGCAAAGGAGGTGGGCAGGCATGGGCTGAAACAGAGATGAGGCGGTCCAGGAGTGGGAGGCCCAAAATGCCATGTGTGGTGGCCATATTCACCTTTGTGTTTCAACCATAACAGGCCATGTCTTATCCCTCATCCCCAGTGTGTCCCATGTCCACTTCGTCTGCGGCATCTACGAGCACAGCACATATTACCCCCATTTCCCTGCTTCTTTCCTGCTTCTTTTCAGCAGTTACTGGGCAGCTTTCCTGGACCTCCTGCCTGCTACTTGCGGTGGGGACATCCCACCCCACTACCTTCTTGCAGGGTTTGCTGAGGGGATGCAGGTCTCCCAGGTGCCGTGTGCCCATCGAGACCCCCAGGGCTCACAGGGACCATGTAGCACCCTGGGTCCATCTGTAGCAAGTGAAGAGGTTGGGAGAAATCGTGCAATTCAGCCCCCTGGACCAGGCACAGCCACTCATCTGAAATCCCCGACTGCTTCACTTCTCAGCATTTTGCTGGGCCAGCGAAAATCTGTCAGTTTTCAGAAGCAGCGAGCAGGAAGGGCGTAGGATTTTAGCACTGTATATGGCACATAACAAGGCTGACTGCAATGGGCTAACTTGGATTGGGAAGGGAACTGCATAAGCAACAGCTCTGAACCCGAACTGCATCTTGTTTCAGCAGTCTCAGACCTACCATTGTCTGCCTGGAACTGGCTCCTGGCTGGCTAGGAGGACAGATGGATCGGGACAGATGAATCAAGCTGTGAAGCCTGGATCGAAATCTGGACCCAAATGTCGTTAAAACTAGGAGATGCTTAGGTCATGGATTTCAAATGGGGCCTTGCAGCATTCCTTACCCTCCAAAAAATGTCTCTAAACAGAGTCGTCTCTGGAGTAAATGAAGGCTGCTTATAACAGGGCAGCAAAACCCAGATTAATATTTGGAAGTAAATAGGAAGGGACCAGACGAGGCACAGGTTTTCAGTCCCATCTCTGGCCAAGCTGTGGCTGGCAGAGGGCGGAGGGGGGAAGGGGGAAGGATTGAGCATGGCAAAAGGACCCACATTGTGGCTGATGCGAGAGAAAGAGCAGCGGCTGAGGAGACATGGGCAATGCTTTAGCACAAAGGCATGTTCTAGCAGCACAATCAATATCAGCAATAATTATGCAAACAGTGGGAAAGCAGCAAAAGCAAAATCCCTGCATCTGTAGTAGAGTCCCAGAGTGTTTGTGCAATTTCTTTTATCTTGGCATCAGCTGTGGTAATTTAAAGATCTGCAGTGGAACAGAGAGGAAAAGGAAAACAAAACCCAAGCCACCAGCCACAAAAGAAATGATCAGCAGAGAGGTTACTGCTACTATGGTCATAAGCTGATGTCTGCTCTGATTTAATTAATCTTGGCAAGTCAGACGGGAGCTGGGCAGGTCCCAAGAGACAGTGTTTTACCCGGAAATCCACTCAACCTAATTTCTCTAATGTAGGGCAGTGGAGAGACTTGGAGAGGAGCCTGCACGCTCAGCCATTAGAGCGCAGCATAGGCAAAGGCAGCTGGAAGTGCCACCATCCAGCAATACTGCTACCTGCGTGCCTGCCTCAGCTTTACAGCAACCAGAGCTGCATATGTTTGAGGCGTTTGCTCACCAGCAGGGCTCACAGATATCATTCTCGCCCTTTCCAGGAAATACGTGGAGTGCTGAGGGGCAGGAGCTCTCCAAGACCCTATTTCAGCATGGATCTGTAATTCATTTCTGTATCATTTCTCTTCCGTGGGCAAGGCACAATTCCCTGTAAGGTACCTGTTGGAGCTGTAGGTTTGAGGCACCTCTTGACAAAGGCCCTTAAGCTGGGAAGCAAACACACTTCAGCCTCTCCCACCAAACAGCTCTGTCCCTGAAGCACTTGCACAGTCACAGCCTAAGGTTTGTCTGAGACTGCCCCAAATGTTTCTCAGCTCAAGGCTGCCCCAAATGTTTCTCAGCTAGAGGCTGCCCCACCCAGCGTGCTCGAATGAAGCAGGTTTGGTGGCAGCTCAGCTCGCGGATGCTCATCGCCAATGCCAAATTATCTCATGCTATGGGATGATTTGGACTGAGGAAATCACCATAGATTTAGAAAGATTGAAACACAGGTTGAAACTGCTTAATATTACGTCTCAGCCTTCCCTCCTGTATCATTTCTTCAATGCATGCACATGTTTTCTCATTTTTTTTGAGCCTGGGCCCTTCTTTTTGCTTTGTCTCTGTGGCTGCGATGCTCTAGAACAAATGTGTATGTCTGCACCCATGCTAGACACCTTCGCTTGATAGACATGGGTGTTCCCTGTCTGCAACTCCTCTTGTCCTGAAGTAGGCGTCTAAATAGGTTAGGTTAATAGTCTTAAAAATGTTGTTTATTTCCACTGCTTGGAAAGGGAGCACAGGGTGAGAAGACCAGCTGGAGATGTCTGTGCGTAGATGCCTGAACTTAGGTAAGATGCCTGTTATCTTCCACTTCAACTTTCCCGTTTCGTGATCTCTCTGTGCTGCCCCAGTCCAGGTGTATCTTAAGAGATAACTCACTGTCTCTTTCTTGTTCTCTCCCTTGCAAGTGGACACAGGGTACCCTCATCTTGCAGAAGGAAATCTCACAAAACTGGTGCATTCAGAAGGGGGCAGCTTTAGATACGTGAAAATTTGTCTACCTGGGAATGACATGTGGTTGTGCCTCAAGCAGGAGACAGAACGCTTCACATAAATGCCCCGAATTCTCACTTGCTTTCTTGTCACCTTTTACACCTACTCCAACAAAGTGCAAGGTGAATGTGCAATGCCAAGGCTGTACAGTTTTATCTGTGAACTGTACCTGTCCGCTACAAACCAACAGCTGTGACAGCCCCGAGTTCAAGGAAGTGGGAAATCAAACCTAGTATCAGGTAAAAAAACAATGTAAGAAAGATCCTCTCTGATCTATGAAATCCCCCAGGATAGCTATATAATAATCTCCCCAGGGACACCTACCAGCCCTTTTCTGGGACGCTGAAAACTAGGTTGGAGAAAACCCTGGAGACCATGCTGCAGAAATAGCCTGCATCAAACAAACTGGTGAAGGGTGAGTCAGACAAACTGTCTCACCTCTTCTTGTGAATCAGAAACTGCTATTAGCTGGCCCTGATGTCAGTAGGGTTGTGCTACCATGCTCCCATTGCACAGAGAGAATCCTCTTCTTTCACTGCTATGATTTAGCAGTGCCACAGCTTGAACTTCATTTTTTATGCTGGGTTGTTTATCCTTTGTGATGTTACCTCTTTCTGAAGTTCATTACAGAATAATAACACCAGGTTGCTTCTTTTCCCTTGTCCTAAAGATCAATGAAACGATGCTAAAGCTGCTAGGAAGTAAGACAAAGCTTAGTGGCAGCAGGGTGCACCTCTGTGTATGCTACTTCCCCTCGCTGCTTCAAAACCATGCAAAAAAAAAAAAAAGAGAAAAAAAAAGAAGAGAAAAAAAAAGAAAAGAGGAAGAATGGCTAGCTGAATTTTGCTTGATAGTTCTCATCAGAAAGGTAGACCACTTGTTTATATTTGGGCCATCCATGGAGGTGAAAATTGGCTTGACTTTGCCATGTGTCCAGCGTTTGGGTTAGCAAGACTTAAATGTGTTGTGAAGTGACTTCATAGCCTTTCTGCTGCTCCTTGACCTCGGAGTCAGTCCAGGCTATTTCAGCCATGGCAGATGTCAGTGCAGTCTCTGCCTACCACCAGCTGCTCCCCAGAGAAGAGCAGCGGGAGCAGCAAGGCTCCTCTGCCAGCCAGGAGCCTCTGGGTGCCACGGGCATTCCCTGGAAATCAGATTTGTCGCTGTGGCGAGCCAACAGGGAACATAACATGGCAGAAGGTCATGTTTCAGTCTATCTGCTTATCCTAAGAGCAAGAACAGCGCAGGAAGCACTGTGAGTTATTCCGTGTTGCTCTGAGATTGCCAGCTCCCCCACTTTGAATGCAACCAGGTTCCTGCCCATGTCACTAGGACAACTGTCAAGAGCCTACTACTGAAGGAGCAAGACCCCAGTTTTAACTGCTGTTGAAATGGGGGCATCTGTGTGACCTAACCCTCTATATTATTTGGCCAAGGCTCTCAGTATAACAGCAGGTATTCAGGTCCTCCTGGTGTTATTCAGGTCCTCCCAGTGTCTATCCCTGTGCTAGCTGCATTAGGGGCCTTCTGTTGTGCTGTCTTGAAGAGGCTTTGGGGAGTCCTGGCTAAAACCTGTGCAGGTTTTCACTAAGAAGATGAAGAAATTTTTAAATATAGTGAAATGCAGTGGCTGGGGTTTGTGTTCCTTAAGCTGTGTTGCTCATCCTTTGTTGATCTTTCATTCGTCTTGCATTCATGTATGGGAAAGCAGACATTTTGTCTTACTAGGATCTCTCAGAGCCTCCTAGCAAAGCTGCTGGCTAACAATAGTCTTCTGGCCTACATTTAGGTGTGGATGGTCATGCATACTCTCAGCTCCATAATTCAACACGTGTCCTGCTACAAACACCTTGGAGAAGAGCAGGATTAAAAGGATTCCCCTCCCTCTGCAGAGATTCAATCATTCAGGAAAATTAACCAAACTGGTGCAAGTTAGCCTGCTTTGCCTTCCAACTATAATTGGATCCTATTTTAATCAATAACCTATTTTGGTTTTGGTTCATGGTTGTAGCTGTACTATATATAGAAGGAGTCTTTGAATATAATTCTGTTTTGCTGCTCAATGTCAAGGGAAAGCAAGTGCACAGCTTTTGCTGACAGGGAATTGCAGGTGCAGGGGCTCAGGGCATGGTATTGGGTGATAGAGTTGTTCCCACAGACATTTTGTAAAATCAGCAGCTGGTGTTCGCTAAGACAAAAAGTATGTGAAGGTCCAGAAGTAGAGCAGTTAATGTAGTTGATTCAGGGTAGGAAGTTACACACTCCTCAAAGGTGATCCGTATGGAAATGGTGCATAGGAAGGCATATAAATGAGCGGCTAAGGAGTGGAGGGGGACAGGGAAGTGAGAATTGCAGCACCTACTGGCAGTGCTGGAAGCAAATACAAGCCTGCCATCTGATGGCATCGAATGGACCAGGCAAGGATGTATAAATGGTCTCAGTCAGGAAACGTTCACATCCCAGTTAGCAATCTTACTAATGCTAAACATGGGTGTGAGGATGCTAATCCTCACAAACTAAACATTGGCATGTGAACATGAATATTGTTAAGCTGACAGCATGGGCCATGGTGTGTTTTTTGAATATGCCAATTAGCTTTGCCCCAGACAGCTCCCAGACACATCCACCCTTGTTCTGGGGAGCCATATGGACATGAGCCGTGTGGTGCCAGCTGGCCTCAGGGCCAGAGAGCAGTCCCTGGCCCATTTTATTTGCTGGTACAACATAATGTGATAGCCCATCACAGAAGCCAGGAACTGGCTGGTTCAGAGAGACCCCTGAGCCCACCATGAATGACCAGGAGAGGTCCAGTGATGCTATGGAGGTATATCAAGCTCCAGCACTGAGGTATGTGACATACCAATCTTGTGCTCCATCCTGCACCACCCAGCCCTTTTGCATTTGCTTCTTTTCTCCATTTTTTATCCCAAATCTGGAGTAATGCTGCTTGCTTGACTTCTCCACAGTGTGTGGGGGGGTTGAGGGGTAGGCAGTGAGGAATGGGGAGAAAAAGGGATATAGAGCAGACCAGCCACTCCAGTGCACTAAACCCTTGTGCATTATTCTACTGGCTGAACCATCACCTTCACTTGCGAAAACCAGTCCACACGGTGCACAGACCTTAGTGGTGCTTCTGAAAGAGGGTCAGGGACACGCCAGCGTAGCCTGATCTGAAGAGGATGAGAGCTGGTCAGCAATAATTCAGAAACAAATAAGGGGGCATGGTGTCTTAGGCTGGATGAGCCTAGCAGCAAGATCATTCCAGCTTGAGTGGTGCTCACTCAGTTTGCTTTGTCCCTCCTGGCTGTCCCAGTACTGATTCCCTGTCTGGTTCTTTGTTGTAGGATTGCTACTAGAATTCATTTTAATATGCAAACAGTATGCTGGCGCAAGGTGTCTGACTGACAGGCAGACCCAGCCTCAAGTTACATCCATTGCTTCCCCCCGGGGCAGCTCTGCCTTTGAAAGGAGAGCCCAGAAAACTGGAGACAGTGACAGCCTCCTGGGCCCTGTTCTTGAAGGCATAAAGACATTTCTCTAGACCTCTGTTTGGTGTAAGAGAAGTCTGAATTACAGGTTATTATTATTTTTTCCTTCTGGGTCTTGAGAGCTTCAAGAGCTGGCAGAATTTTTTCTTCATGACCTCTTTAAGACTCAGCTGGGAGGGCCAGTAGCAGAAATTAGGGGGCACCAGTTCCATGGTGGTTGGCACAGCTGGTGGGTTCAATAAAAAGGTAATACAGGTATCTGATCTGGCAGATTTTAGCACATAAGCCAAGAGTTTCATCAGTACACGTGATGAAATGAATGATGGTTGCCAGCCACATCAGCAGGGAACTCTGCTTGGGGATCTGGGCAGCTCCTTCCAATTACACATGGTTTCTGGTGGGGCTGGAGGCATTTTGGGAGAGCCGTGTGCTCGTCTGCTAGGCTGAGCCCTGGCACGTTCTTCCCATGCCAAAGAGATGCCAGGAACTGGGAGACCTGGTCACTTTGGGAAGAGAGAAGCCTGAAGCCATGCAGTTTGTCATGCAAGGGCTGTGTGCATGCGCAGGATGCTGTAGATCATGGCTGACTAACCCTGGACCGTCTCTTTCCCTACTAGATGCTGTAGAAGAAACCAAACCTACTGAAAGTGCCCAGCAGGAAGAGGTGAAAGAAGAAGAGAGCAAGGCGGACCAAGAAAATGCCTGAACATTAAGAAATGACTCCCCGTTGCCCCTCCCTCCCTCCCCCTATCCTCTATCCTTCCTTCCCACCCCAATCTCGATCTCCCCCCTTCCTGCTCACATCTGTGAGCCTGTCCGTCCCTCTCCCATTCCCACTTAAACCCTTTTTCTCTCTGTGTGGCAAACATTTAAAGAAAAAAAAAAGAAAAAAAAAAAGCAGGAAAAATCCCAGTCAAACAGTGTGGCTTAAACATTTCTTTGTTTCTTGGTGTTGTTATGGCGAGTTTTTTGGTAATGATGATCCAATCATTTTGGGAAAATTCTTGCACTGTATCAGAGTTCTTTGACCTGGCGCGTGCGTGTGTCTGTCTGCCCACCACGAGCGCTCTCTCTCTCTCTCTCTCTCTCTCTCCCCTCTCTCTCTTCTCCAAGTGTGTGTGTGTGCAATGTTCCGTTCATCTGAGGAGTCCAGACTTACCGAGTGAGTTAAAACAAAAGCAAAACAGGAAAAAAAAAATAATAATCCTTTTCTTCCTTTTTCAATGTGATGGAATGAACGAAAGAAAAACAAACAAACGAATGAAAAATAATACCAAACCCCAGTTTGTTTTCAGAACTAGAACAAAAAAAATATGTGCCAATTAGCGTAATGCTTGGCTCCAGGCTCCTTTTTCAAACTGAACAATAATTATAATAAATGAGAATAATGATCATTAACACCGCCGTGTCGCATTTCTATGCTGCCGTACACCCTCTGGCCTGCGTACACAGACCGGTCTTGGTGGGCCTCTTGTTGCGTGGCCCCGCTCTGCTCCTCAGCCACTGCTCCGCCACCGGTCAGTGACTGTCCGCTCTCCCTGGCATCACCAAGGGGATTTTTAGGGGACCTCAGGCTTGGATTTTGAGTGAGGCATCAGCACAGAGTGAGGCGTTAATGTAAATAACGGAAGTAGCAAAATTGGTCTTGGGAAAGAACAAAACAAGTGCCCCTCTAGGAGGCCCCTAGGTCCTGATTCAGAGGAGCATGGCGACCTCGGAGCAGCCCCACGGGTCCCAGCTGAGGCACCAGCTTTGGTCCATGCTGAGGCCCTGAACGCCCCCGGCCCCTGCCAGGGGATGTACTAAGGGCCAGGAGGGGCCCCACTGGTCCGCACCCCTCTGGGCTGGTGTTGGAGTTGTTGAGCAACGTGGTGTGGTCCTCCAAAACTGTTCTGTTTGGCAACAGGAATCGGGCCAGTGCATTAATAGGTGTGCAGCCAGGGCACGGTCTGGTGGCGTAAGAGCCAGCTGACAGCGCTTGGAGAAATCTCTCCGTCCTGCTGCCTAGCGAAACCTGGGTTTATTCACCCAGCTCTGGTGTGGGCCTGGGTTTTAGCTATCATTTACGGCCTTCCCCTGCAGCTGGCTGGAAGTGTAGCCGAGGCCTGTCACGGCGGCATTGCACCACCTCGTGAACCTCCACGGCCACGGCCCACGGGGTACAAAATTGTCCCTGATGCCCACTGAGCACCTGCCGGGCCCAGGCTCTCTTGTTGAGAGCAAACATTTCATATGTATTAAGGTGAAAAATTCTTTTTAAAGCCTTTTCCTAAAAGCTCGATTAAGGCCCAAGTTTTTCCACATGTTTTTCCACAGTTATTGCAAGGTTCCCTGGCTGCATTGGCAACGACAGCCAGCGTACTCCACAGTATTCCCATAAATACAGTTGGCAGGACCAGGATTAAATTGGCCTCCCAGCAATATCACCAAAGAATGGGTCTTCTGACTGCCCCAGAGTCCCTTTCTGGCCGATGCTCGGAGCAGCAGCCCCGCGGCCTTCGGAGGGCTGGCCGGCCCTCCCTGCCCAACTCCTTTCTTCTCCTCCATCTCTTTGTTGGAAATAGGGAGAAAAGATGAACGGTGTCTCCTCAGAGAGGATTGCTTTGAACGTAGACCGCTCACTGGAAGTGCCATCAAAATGCGCCAGGATTCTTTTCCGTGCGCTTCCTGGCCTTGTGTGGAAATAAGAGAGAGAGAGAGAGTGGGAGGATTAAAAAAGAGAGGGAAAGAGAGAGTGGGAGAGAGATTGGACAGAGATTTTAAAAAACAGGGATTAGAGAGAGGAGGGAGAAAAAGATTTTAGAGCGGATAGATGGATGATAGGGAGAGAGAGGGGAGTATAGCTAGAGTAAGAAAGGTTAGAGTGAAAAAGATGAGAGAGAGACAGGAAGAAATTAGGTAATATGGAGCAATAGGTGATTGATAGAGATAGTGAAACGTAGCTAGCTAAAGTAGATTAGACAGACTCAATAGGTAGAAAGATGGGCTGACTGACAGATAGGTATTGTGTCATACTTCATAAACGATATATATGCTAATATTCCCATGTCATGATGGGTAGTAAACCCTGAGACACCTTCCAGCCTGACCTCAATTCAGCAAATGTAGCGCGGACATCAGGCATTGCTTGGACCGTATGTCAGGTCTCACGAGCCTGCCCGTCCCTGCCGTGGGCGCGGCAGGGTGGTGTATGGGGAGGGACACAGGGGCTGAGGCGAGGGAGGAGAGGCGCAGAGTATGTTTGCTGTTCGTAGCACACCGGGTGCCCGGCCGGGAGGTTGCAGATGCCCCGTGTCTCTAGCAGTGAGTGCATGGAGAGAACTGAGGTTCAGCTCTCAGGATCGGTGGGAGAGGTGTTTGGGAGGAGGCAGGAAGGAGGGAGCACAGCTTTTATTTGGCCTCATCTCCTGTCATGACCATTTAAAAGGGCTTTCTTAAGGACTGTCTTGTCCATGTCTGCAAGGACCGCTTGGTCTCCCTGCTCTTCTGACTTCAGATCCCAAATCTTTCATCTTGCCTCCATTCCATTATTAGTATTTTTTACTTTAGAAGGAAAAGAAAACTGCCTCTCGTGTCCTTCTGGACATAAACCTTCCTCCCTCCTTGATAAACAGAAGCATTTTTCTCTCCCTGGGGACGTTTTCTCTTTGCATTTCGCATGTTGCCTCCCCCTTGGCTGATGGCTGGGGCATCGTGTGTGTTTTGCCACCATTTGTAAGAACATACTTTGCCATGTTGCTTAGAGAACAAAGGGTTGGGTTTTGTGTTTTGTTTCTCCCCCCCACAAAGAGAACGGGGTATGTGGTTACCAACTGCAAACCTAAAAAATCCAAATACTAATTCCTCTCCCTTGGTTCCAGTTTAAAATTACTGGCTGTAACCAAGCACCCCCCCTATCTTTCTTATTGTACCACGTCCTGATCCTGCCAGAGAGTCAGGGCAAAGAGAGCGTGAGAGAGAGCACACAGACAAACCCTTGCCTTGAGCATGGGGTGGTTTAATGTGTAGTACACAAGATTTGTATAGGAAGCTGGGCTGTCTTCAGGGTACAGGAAGAGAGCAGAGAAAAGCATTTGGATTTCCTTGAGTTGCCTCTTCAGCCAGATTTTTAAAGGCTGAAAGGAAACAGTACAAAGGATGTAGCATGGGACGGAAATTGGAAGAAGAACAGGGTTATTTGAGGAACAGTTTTTCTAGCAGGGTATCAAGTGAGCTAAGAGCAGCACAAGAGGCAGGAGATCCCAGAAGTTAAGAGGGGAGCAAAGAGTACCCAGCCGAGTAGCTGGAGTTTTTCTACTACTGCTCCTGATGCAACAACCAACACGAATTCCCTAGGGAGTATGTATCAGTTCCTCCTTCCTGGAGGAGTATCTCTCTTGCCTGGAGGTGTCTGTGGTTGTCAATTTATGCATGGTGAGGGAAGAGGATGTCAGAGTGACTCCTGCTGGGAGGACGGTTCCTGACCTCACGTACAGTGCTGAGTCCAAGAGGGGCTGTTTTTATGCCTCTGTAGTAAGATATGCTAGTGACCCACACCTATACCGCATGCTCCTAACAGCTGTAGGCCAGCTCTTGATATTTCACCTCATTAAGCCTTGGAAAAGTGTAAAGAAATCCAAGCCGTAACCCCTCCACCCCCATTCCATCAATGCTGCAAATCATTTGCGTGAATTTGGTCTGATTTGTGGCATCCACGGACTGTCTGCGCTGGTAGCATATAAAACCCACAGCCCTTGCAACCATTGCATCAGCCAAGAAGCTCCACCGTGAGCTGCGATTCAAAGGGAGGAGAGGTGCATCCTGCTGGGATCCCTTCAGCCCCCATGTTTTCCAGCCCCAAACCCTAACGCAGCCCTGTGAGAGGCCTCAGTTAGAAGGAACCCACCTATGGTGACTGCACGAGTACCATCACTTGGGGAATGTGTTACTCTAAAGGAAAGAAATGGCCATGACCAGAGGAGAGGGGGTTAGAAAGGAAGAGAAAGAAGGAAAAAATAGAAGGAAGTAGCTTATACCAAACTCCCCATGGGTCACAGTTTTTTCCTTTTTTCCTGCACTCTGCGAGTGGCACATGGTAGCATGTGAGGCTTTTTGTACCGAAGGTCTGGTGTTTGTCGTAGGTGTCTTAGGAGGGAAACGGAGCAGCTGTGGTTTGCAGAGGTGGAAGAAAGGGTCTGAGTGAATGTTCTTGCAGTCCCTGTTGGCCAAGATGTCCATTTGGTGACCACCCGCAGCTCAGTGACATGGGGCGGTGGTGGTGGGGTCCTCTTCCAGGCCTGTGCTCAGATCCCCTGCTTTTCTGCATTGCCACATTAGCACTTTCACTGGATATTTAGAGCACCTCAGGACTGGTTCTCCTCTCGCTCACACCGGGGTAACTCAGGAGTCACTCCACTGGAACCAGTGGTGTTAATCTGGTGTGAAAATAATGCGAGAGGAGGATTCATCTCCTCGGGGGGGGATTTTCCAGGTCCCCGAGGGGGAAAAAAATCAATGGGAGTTACATGTCTAACTGCCACTTGTGCCTGTGAAAGTCTGCCCCTTATCTACCCATATGTATATAGGGTACAGTTTTCAGAATAACCTAAGTGACGTGGGTGCTTAAGATTATGCATTTTGTTGGCTTTCAACAAGGCTTATGCTCCTAGGGCCCAGATCCCAGAGGATGTCCAATATCATCCTTGCAGCAAACTGGGGGGCTCAGGCCTAAAATTCTCCAAAGGTTTTTTGAAAATGGAGCTTCAGATCATGAGTCGTTTAGGTGGTCCTGAAAACACTACCCTCTATCCATTCTTCAGGGTGTTGATCTCAGGTCATGTGTGAGCCTGCATTCTTACTTACAATGCTTTATTACTACATTCCTCTGTTGAGCAATACTTGGAAGAAGAGGTGAAGGCCGAGATTTGCAGAACAGGCTAGTGACCGAGTGGCTCACATCTCGAGTGCCCAATTTAGAGACACCTTACTGGGGCCCGATCTGCAGGTCCCCCATATGACCCAAACATCACAATTCGTGTATTACACGCTCAGAACCACCGGTCACTTCCCAAAATCCCAGCCCGAGACCTAGACTGCTCTCACAAAAGAAAATCCTAGGATAGCCGTTCATCTAATAGCTTGGTTTTTCTGCTCATGCCTGTTCCCAATGAACAAAACACATCCCTATGCATCACCTAAGCCCTATTTTGGGGAGTTACACTGGCATACAGCTGAAGTAACACAGTGGTAAATCAGGGCCTGAAGAAGAATGCTACAGCCTAGAGAGTATAAAGAACTGTGACTTGTCTGGAGGCTAATAAGAGCAGAACTTGACAATTAGAGCGGCCCATTTCCGATGCTCTTGTGTGAGGATCTGGAAAGAGTCTCTCACTCATTGTACTTGTGCATTATGAATGTGTCCATCTGCAGAGATCTAATGTACACATATGTCCTGAATATTGTCCTAAGGTTGCAAGCTTCGAAACTGAGCAGAAAACATTCCCAAGAAGTGAGAATAATACAGATGTCTGTATTTGAAAAATTGGTTCAAATAAAGTCTCTCACTTATAAATACGTGTAGTTGTGTGCAATTATTTGCTCCTGGAATAGAAGTTTCTCCCTTGTGTGGATTTACAGTGCTTTTATGAAAGATCTTGTTCCATTTTCCCTTGACCTTCCCAGTCAAGTCATGTTACTGTGGAAAGAAATACCTTCTACTTATTCTCTCTGGGTAAAAAGCTATGTTAAAATGGCAGGGTTATGTAAAAGGCCTGGTATGTGTTACTGCTTTTAAATATCTATTGAGGTAGAAGACATTGGCCTGATGCAAGATGTGGTCTCTCCATGAAGAAGTACTAGATATTTTTATAATAAGAAACAGATATTGCCACAGACTCTCTTGACCCAGGAAAGGCCAGCGTGCGGTTGTCTGGACACTCCCTGAGACGTGGCTGAACCAAGAAAAGCTGTGCTTTCGGCACCACTTATCTGCACAATGGCCACAGCAAAATGCTGGGTCTGGGTAAGGGAATTTGCTGGCACATACAAATGGCGATGTGAATCACCATTAGGGAGAGCACCCAGCAGGTTTAAGGAAAAGTGAGTACCACACCTTTTAGATAGTCAGACAATCTGGAAAACTTTTTTTTTTTCCCATTATGCAACTGTACCTAAAGGTATCAAATTCCTTGCTGGATTTAAAGCTTCAGTAGTTCATTGGAAAAGTACAGAAGCTTTTGAAATAGGAACATATATTTCAGCACCTAGGAAGCCCCACCAAGTTCTTCCCTTCAGTATCAGCTTTGGGTCAAGCACAATGAAACATGAACAGAGCAGCGACTGCTGCCCAAGCTGTGCTAGGCTGTTGCCTTTAATGCTGTTCTGTGTCTGTCAGCAGCTCAAGAGGAGAGCTGAAATCAGACATTTTTATCTCATCTATTCATCGCAGGAAGCTCTGCAACCACGATTTAGAAATCACATGCAACTCATCTCTGAAATACAGCAGCTGGCTTAGCAAGGGCCCAGGAAAATTCCTGATGGGGCTCCAAGGAGCTGCCTGGGAAACAGAGCAGACCTCAGCATCTCGCACGGGCTCTGGACAAAGTGCCAATTTACAAATGAAAATGACACAATTAGATGTCTGTATTCTTGTATGTAATCATCAGTTGCCCCGTGGCTTCTCCAAAAAAGGCGTGGACTCCAGCTTGTGTGCAAACAAATATTTAGCATTCGAAATCAAGTGGTTTCAATTAGCCACATAGCTTGATTGCAGGGCTCAACCCTGGCAGATTGGTTGTGCTTCAGTGGGGTGAAACACCTGTACAGGGGCAGCCAAGGGCCTCCCTCCGAGTAAATGGCAGCTTCTCTGTAACTTCTGCAGGGCAGGAGTGAGCAGACACTTTTCTGTCTCCACAGGTTCCCAGAGGCCTGGCTGAAGGCATTTCAGCCTTCCAAAGCCCCCTTGCACTTCTCTGTGTCATGCTAGGTGTTGATTTCTTGTGGTTTTGGTCAATACCAGCAGCTTCACAGCCGCCTGGCCACCTTCACTGCCCTGCTGAGGTCACCAGCAGAAGACCAGTGCCCCTCCTGCCATCGCTCACATTTCCAAGTCTGCTCTCTCTTACACAACAGGCAGCCTGAAGCGCCCTGTAATGGACGTTTACAGCCCCCTAACAGGTTACACTTCGCCCTGTGTTACCGTCGCGTGTGGAGCTGGCATCCGGACTGACAGGGGCTGCTGCCCTCTGAAGAGGCGCACAAAAAGCCAGACAAAGGAAATTACGCACTTCTGCACCTAGGGCCGCTTTCGTTTATGAAAAATGAAATTATTTTTTTTTCTCCATGCTTATTAAAGAGGAAATAATTTTCATCTCGCTTGGCACGGAAGGGTGAGCATGAATAATAGAAAGGCAAGGAGGTAAAAGCTTGGTCCTCTCAGAGGAGCGCCGCTGGATCTGTAGGCAGGGTTGGCAGGGGCGGTAGCTTGCACCAGGCAGCTGCAGGAACAGACGGGCCTTGGGGGGCTTCAGCTCTGTAAATAAACCGGCCCACAACCCAAATTACAAGCTGGAAACAGGTAGAAAGGCAGTGCTTTGAGCTTAATTTAATTACGGTAATTGATGAAAGGAGTTATGAGTAAAATGTAATTAGGCTTGCGGGAGCCACGGGCGGATGCTAGGCCGGGGAAGAGATAAGAGACACTATCTGTGGAGGGAGAGAGGGAGGGTGGTGCGGGCCGCCCCTGGCTAGGCAGCACGGGAAGGTTAGCTGGGCTGAAGTGAAAACTGTGGGTGAGACCTCTGCTGAGCCTACAATTGCTCTTTGTTATCATTTTCTCTTGAGCTCATCATCTTCTGAAGGACTTTGTGGCCATCCTTAGGACCCCCCTCATGGAGAGGAGCTGCCAGTTTCTCTCACTGGAGGAAAAGTTTAATGCAGAGGGCTCGATTTTCCCCTGCACACCACATCTGCCCATCCTTGACCATTTATCTACGCACATTCAGTCTGAGGTTTGGGTTTTGATGAGCCCTATTCACCTCCTCTCTGTGCTCATGTGCTATGCAGGGGCAGGTTGAGTGTGGGTGCTGTGGGGCAGGGCCCTCTTCCTTGTGTTTCTTCTCAGTTTAGGGTGGAATCTAGCATTTTAGGAACAACACCAGCAAACACTAAGAAACTGCTAGGTTTAATGGTGGTGTAAGGGGGTGTCTGGTGCTGGTGGCGGAGGAAGGGTGGCTCTTCTTCCTCGCCACCGCCAGACACGGCCGGGCAGCTCCCCTCGCCAGCCGGGAGCCCATTAATAAGGCTTTCCAGCTTGTCACTTCCACGCTGAATCCTTTGAAAGCCACGCTCCTCTGGGCCCATTAGAGGGAGGAACTGTCTCTGCCGAAACATATGGGGCTGTCAGGCTCTGTCTGGCTGCTGCTCTGAAAGCTGCCGCCGCTCTCGCTGTTTGCTGACTGCGGGGGAAGCTGTCTGGAGGCGGCGGTGTTGGGGACGGGGCTGGGGGAAGGTGACAGGGTAGCTGGGAAGGCTGCTGGGACGAGGACACGGGGCTAAAAGCCAGCTGGAAGGCTACTGGGTGCTCAAGGGGAGCCGGCATGCTGTGGGTGGGATAGCTGGGGGCTGAGGATGACTGGGGTAAGTGAATATTGGGTTGGTGTGTTGGGACAGGCTGAGACCTGACTGGGTTTGTGCGGGGAAGGAGATGACTGCAGCACTGGGTGGCTGTGGGGATGGTGTGGAAGGGATGGTTTGGAGAGGGGGACGGTCACACTGGGCTGAGAGCTGCTGGGTGCATTCCTGACACCGCCTGGATGCCGCTGGAGCCTCTCATTAAGCAGCACGCCCACCCCCCTCCGCTCCATTTGCAGAGATTGAAGAGGATTTAATGGAGTCCCTTGACTTTTTCTTCTGAAATATTCATGGGTTTTAGCAGTCCATTTCGTGCTCACCTCCTCCTCCATTAGAGAGCATCGAGGAGGGACTGGGTGGAAAGTAGGCTGCCGTGGAGCCGGGGGGGCAGACGAAGGGACCCGAGGCTCTGACCAGAGACTGCTGGGAAGCGATCCTCTCGTGGGCTGCTCCCTGTCCTTCTCGCCAGGCCCTCAAAGTGGCTTGAAAAGAGCCCAGGGCAGCATGCACAGGGAGGTGATTAACACAGTGGGAAAGGAAGGAAATCAATTAGGCAGGGAGCGCTACCCAGAGTTGCTGCCCCCCGACCCTGTTGCAGACATACGGCCCATGCCTGTCTCCCTGCCCGTCTTCATCATCTGCTGGGAGCTCTGCAGGCATTGCACAAGCTGACGAAAAATGCCTGGAGGCAATTAGTCCCCTCCTTGCCTCTGCACGAATGCTGTGCTCGGATACAGGGAAATCCAGAGCTTTGGCGACACAATGCAGATGTGTGCTGTATTTCGGGTGCTGCGTACAGCAAAGATCCCACAGGGAAGAGAGGGTGCCATAAGTAGTGCCACTGCACTCTGCTGTAGGAAGTGTCCCAGAAGATCGGGGCCAGATGGGATCTCTTGTACAAAGCAAGAGCAGCCAGACCTCACAGCACATCACACCGTGGCATAAAATAGATCCTACTCAGGTGTGCTTATTTCCATTTCATTGTTTTCTCCCTCTCCAATCTGACATTTTTTCCAAACCTGCTAGATACTAAAGCAGGGCTCGAATAGTCCAGCTGGTATGACCTCACTCAAGTCCCAGAGCCAGATATTGTTAATATTTTGGGGGGTAGGGAGAGGTGCAGCTCCCTGTTCCACATTTACACATCTTTTCCAGCAGACATACTCTCAAAGCTTGCCGCTGGAAGTCGTAATGAAGTATTATCAAGGGTCTCACAGACTACAGTCAGATCTGGAGGGTGCCCTAAGAGAACAGATTCTTGCTCCAGCAGCGCTATCACAGCAAAAGTACCAGAGGAGCTCACCCCGGTGCTCCAAAATCTGCCTGGCTTCTCCTTGCATTAGGACTTGGATGCATGAAAAGAGCACAGCCTTGATGCTACTGAGTTGTTCACCTGGGACAACAGAGACAGAAAGCAGGGGGAAGCAGGATTATAAACTTACACATTCATCTGTCTTCTCCCTGATCGATATCTTTTTATCTTTTCTTTTTTTTTTTTTTTTTTTTTTAAAGGAAGATGCAACAGCATTGATTTACCCTTACTCTCAAAACACTCGTCAAGCTGCTTCCCCTTCCCTCCCCATCACACACATACACACACACGTGTGTCCCAGGAATCAGATGTTTGTGTAAGTGCTTGCAGGATGTTCCCCATCTTCCTGAAATGATAATCAGCGTGCCTAGAATCAGCTTAATTACTAGGTATTCATCACACGCCCACAGGCTTTGCCACGGCAGCTCTGCACAGCATTGCTGTGAATGAGTCTGCATGTTTTTACCCCGCTGCCAAACGGTGCTCATGATCAAGAGCCGGAGCCCGCACATCCGAGCTGGTGGGCTGTCTGTTATTTAGGTATTTGTGGGCAGGGAGAAGGAAGTTTTCAAAGCAGTGGCAGCTAATCAGCAGATGCGGAGCATCTCAGGTTTAAGCATGCCTCACCTTTCAGTCTCTTTTCTTCTAGCCCTGTCTTTGCTGTCCCATGGATCCCTTCCAAACACAGACCTTGTGGCTCGCAGCACCCTGGGCTCTTCTGGGCTTGGTCTGTGCCCATCTCTGGAGCCTGAGCTGAGGCACCCACAGCTGTGGCACCACTCAGTCTCGTGTGCACAGCCAGGTAGGAGAAGGCATTTATTTACCTTGCATGTCTGTAATACAGTTGTTGCAGTGCTTGACCTTCTCTCCCTGAGCAATCAGATATATCCCAACATGTCCCCACTCAACTAGCTTCATGTGGCATCCCCCAAATAATTGCTATTTACGCTACTATAAAACAGGTAATCACTTGTACACGCCACACAGAAACACATGGGTCGGCTGGCTCAAAATGCTGCGACCAGGCACGCAGCACAATTTTTCCCAGTGCTGGGTGCCCTGCGAGGCAGCAGAACACATTTCCTATAAGAAGAGCACCCGTCAGGGCTGAGCAGAGCTTTTCTGAAGGACCTTCTGGGTTGCATCTGGGGGCATGTGCCGAGATCATGGTCACGCCTTCACTTTCTGTCAGTGCCCTTTCTTTTAGCCCTGCAGCAAACAGTCCCTCGTGTGACTTCTCAGGTGATTGCACAGGTACTCAGGGTGGGTGGAAGGAGGATCCAGACTTCATTGCTCTGCCTCTATTAGCCCGACAAGGTTTGGATGCTTCGTACAACCATAGCCATCTTTGTTTCCTACACACAGGAGAAGTGACTTTTCCTCTCTTCTTAAAAGATACATCATAAAATGGCCAGAAACCATTTTGCCAAATCTTCCAGATGCCAATCTGGTAGCTATTCAAGGCCCTCCATATAAGCAAGCCGATGCTTAAGGCTGTTGGTTGCCGTCACAAGCAAAGGAGATGATCCAGCAACGCCTGGGTGCCTGTGTGGCTGGCCAGATCTAGCCTTTCGCTTCGGTGTTAGCAATGACAAGGCTAAAGGACTGTCCCACGGCTCTGCTGATGCCTCCAGACCTCAGAAGTCTGCCCGCCGCAGCATCATATCATTATTGTCTATCCATGCAGCCCCTGGAGCGCCGTGCAAAGGACGTTCATTGCAACACGGGGCTCAGACCCTCGAGATGTGTTGCGACACCCTGCTGTTATGCAGCAGGGCTCTGCCGCTTGCCCAAGGGCAGGGAAAGGCTGTGGCAGAGCTCAGAAGAGAACTCATCCCTCCGGAGCTCGTGCAGATCAGATCAATAGCTCCTCTGCTCCCAAGTATTTGTTCTGCAGGGAAGAGGATAGGAATAAAACGAACCTTTAAGCCTTGTTAAAAATACATGCCGTGAAGACAGCTGCCTTCCAGGGGTAAAAGCATCTCCGGGGATGATCTCTGGGGAACCCCTGCTCACAAAGCACCCAGCAGGGAAAAGGCTCCCAGGGAGCATCGCTGCAGGGAGCACTCTGCTAAGTGCTGTGCCCCAGGAGAGCACCTGCAGGGCACCTGCCTGCCCTGGCTGCCCCCTCGATAGCCCCTCTCCCCCCAAAAAACAGTCACTAAAAGGCCTGCTTGCATAAGCTAAGGGTGTCTGTCGTTCAGCTCATCTAAAGATGACATTAAGCCTGTAAGATGACATTTTAGACTAGAAACACCTTTTCAGCTTGCTCAGCTCCTCATCAACACCCGCCCTGTTGCAGCTGACCCACGCCCCATGGCAGCTGGTGATGATGGGCCTGTGCTGGCAAACAAGCAGACCCACCCCTTGCTCTTTTATTAATAAAATGAATTGCTCTTTTATTAATAAAAATAGGTGATGGGGGTGCACCTCCTCCCCTGTGCCAGGGAAGAGGGGGAGTCAGGGTGGCAGTCCCCTGGGGCACCGCAGGGTTTGCAGAGGGGAAGCCAGAGAGCCGTGCATGGCAAAGACAGAGCCTCGCACTGTGCAAACAGACCAGCCCTGCCTTTTTCTGCTGCCGAGACTGCTGGAGGGGAAAATTGGATTTGATTTTTTGTTCAGCAAGCCTCACGGCAAGCTCAGCTCTGCGGCTGGTGGAAAGGAAGCACCGCTTCTGGCTCACGTGCTCGGGTATCTGCTCAGCCACGAGCGACCCCGAGCGCTGCTCCTTCTCCTCGCTCTGACAGCCTGCGCTGGGGTGGGGATGCTGCACGCCTGCCGCAGAGACCTCAGCCTCCCTTGGCATATATCCATATTGCCCCGCATGGAGGAAGCCATGCTTCAAACGATGGTGGAGAGCCTCGGGATCCGTTGCTAAAATCCATCACGCGTGTGTACTTCCTCGGCTGACTGCAGCTACCTCCCAGATATGCCCTGCCTTGTCCTGCTTTTGTCCCACCAGGGTATGGTATGGCATGGCATGGCACACCATGACCACGTGCAACTGAAGGAGGAGGAGGCTGCCCTCCTTCATCCCTCACTTTCATCTTACAGTATCTGCCTGGTCACCTCAAAGGCAGCTCCTATAACATTTTTCTGGCTGAAAGGCACTGATAGGGGAGCAGCATTTAATTTTTTTTCCCCATAAAATTTTTTTTCCATGAACCATTTTTTTTCCATAAGCCGTGGGACAGATCGGAGTGTGACAGGTTCAGGTGTCACTGGATGAGGGGAAGAGCAAAAGCGACAAGAAATTTTTAGGAGATCTATATTAAATTCACTCTGTGTGGGATTACCATTCAGTATTAAGAGTAAAGTGAAACCTGAGCTGAGGGCCCATTATCCTCTTTGCAGTGCACTCTAACAGCATCTCCATTCATAAAGCAGCTCCTGGCCTTCAGTCCTGATCTATTTGTTTTGCTCTAAAACACTTTTTAGCACGCGATGGATTTGTCCTGCCATGTACCTGTGTGCCCAGGAAAGGGATAACACCTCTGCAGGCTGCCAGCTCCGTGCCCTTGTGTTGAATCCTATAAAAATACCCTCCCAAGTGTGCATTATTTCACGCGGGTGCCCTCTGCAAGTCTCTTCATGAACACCTATTCAGCTGTGTTTCTTTTTCCATCTTCAGGACTACCAGAAGGCAAAGTGAGCATATAGGTGATGAAAAGAGGGAAAATACAAAAGGCGGGCTGGGGAGGGAAAGGGTGAGGGCTGGGGAGGGAAACTCATTTTCTGTTTCCACCTGAGCAGGTCCCAGTGACCCGTCACAAGTGCGTGACTTGCCTGGTTTGGCAGAAATCACGGCACGCGGTCTCACCGGAGGGCTGCAGTGCCTGGCTTGAGCTACAAATCCTTTGTTCTGCAGCTCTGCCCTCGCTCGTGGAGGAAAGCTGCACGCATCTCCCTGCACGGGGCGAGGGGCGAGCTCCCAGCCCACTCCGTCCCAAAAGCACAGTCCCTTTTGCTCCATATCACAGGGACAGGCCTCACCCTTCACTGGCACTTTCTCAGCACCTCTGCAGAGTGGATGCAAATCCCAAAGGGATCATTTTACCCTGGCATAACAGGTAAATCACCCCTGGACTGACCTGATGTGTCCCCCTTTGCTACTCCCCTCCTGCCAGCCCCTGCCCAGCTCCCGCAAGGCTGGCAGCCTCTTCTGCGCCGCATCCTCCCACCCCGCTGCTGCGCTGCTCGGATAAAAGGTCCCCACCCTCATAAATAATCCATGTGGGCCAAATGGCTCATGCTCGCTCGACAAAACCGTGCTCCAGGAACAGAAAGGGGAGAGAGGCGCGCTAAAATGGCACCATGAGGGGACGGGTCTGCTCCCCGTGACATGCACCTCTTCCCATCCATTGTGGGCCTTCATCCCTTAGGGTGCGAGGGCACTGGGCTAAGAACCTGCAAGGGAGTGCCCTGCCATTGCCAGTGCTTCGGAGATGGTCAGGGACAGAGGCCAGAGACTTGTTAAATCAAATTGCCTGGCTGCCAAGGACAGGGTCTATTCCCTCTGGCGTGCAGGCAAAAAAAACCACAACACAGAAACACAGCCTCTGTCCTCGTGCCCCAAGGCAAAGCCTCCCTGTCCTTGTTATCAGGACATCCCAGTTCCTCAGGCAGGTGTGCGGAGCTGAGCACAGCAGATCAGATTTTGGCCACCGGAGTAGGGATGACTTCCTGCTCCTGTTTGCCTTTTTTGGGTTTGTTGCAGATAGGGAGTGAAAAAGGTGGGAGGGAGGGATAACATCAGAGCAAATTCATCCTCTTGCTCTAAATAAATGTTGTCTTAGCTCCAGCAGTCTCCTGAGAGAGCGCGAGCACCGGGGGACAGGAGGGAGCGCTCTGAGGGTGCAGCCCGCGAGGGAGGGAGCGCGCGGGAGCACCGGGTTCCTTGAGAGAGAAAGTTTCATCGCCACCCAGTTAATCTCCTGAGCTCTTCATTGCAATTCTGTCTCGCTCGCTGCCTCTTGAAATGAGCTCCCATTTGTCTGTCTGGTGGTAATTTCGCCTCATTTGCCTCATCGCAGCCATCATTAGAGGCACAAAGTGCCTCCGGTGCCTTTGTTCCCCTGCCTTCAGATGCCCCCCTAAGTGCCACTCGGTTTTGCCAGCTCTGCTCTCGCCCCAGCTCCTGGCAGCCTGGCCTGGCACCCTTGGCGTGCCCCGGCCCTACACTGCCTGAGGACATGCTGCTGCCTGGGGCAGAGGCCATGCTACAGTGCATGGTTTCCCTGGTGGGAGAGGTAGCATGTACTGGGGTATGTTAAAAGACCTAGAAATGAGATTTACCAGTAAGGTTACGGGAATATATGCCAGGTCTAGTGCACATTTTAATTAATAGCACCCAAATTTCCAAATTCCTGTTGCTTCCATTGCGCCATTCTTGAGCCTAAATGGGAAATCAGGACTTTTGAAGAGGCAGCAGTAAATGTTCTACAAACCATACACTATTGCAGTGTTGATCACCAGAAGGCATCGTGTAGAGCTCACCGTCTCCAGTGTGTTCCCATGTTTTGACAGACGATGGCCCAGCAGCCAGGTGCTGTGTACAGATAGCTGCCTGGGAGCAAGTGGCTGCACTTCCCAGCTGTCCTGTGTATCCCATCCCTCAGCCGCTCAGAGATGCCCCCGTGCTTCTGGGACCCCTGGGTTTGGAGCTAGTGGTACGCTGTGATGTTTGTGTCCCGATTTGTAACCCAGTCTGGGGCGTCACACTGGGAGAAATCTTGTGAAAATAAATAAATAAATAAATAAATAATCTCTATTTCATGCCCCATACACCAAAATACGGCGTCTTGAAAACAAATATACTGCCTTGGGATTCCAGCAGCTGATGGGCACGAGTCAACCTCAATAGAGCCAGCTGGTGCAAAGTTGTGGCACATCTGATCAGGTGTTTCATCTATTGACATTTAACTCCCTATACCAGGCTCTTTGTAGAGCACGACCCAGTCTTGGCTGAAATGCAAGGTGTTTTTTTGGACTCGCATTTTCTTGTGGCCTTTGCCATTACTCTTTTACCCTCATTTCCACTTGTGATTTAGCTGTGTGTGAACATAGTCCTCCAGCGAGGAGAGGTGAAGAACACAGGCCCCAGAGCACCTCCTCACCTTTCCTACTCCTCTGGAAGTTTTGAGTTGCGCTAAGTGCCAAGAATTTGGGCCCTCATCTGTTGGTATGTCTGCATCACTGCTAATATTTTCCTTCCTACCTTTTCCAGTGGAGAATGGGGTACATCTGATAACCGCCGTAACAGACAGAGGCAGCTCTTTGTGGTAGTAAACGCAGCAATTAATGCTAATGAGGCTGCTGTTAGCAAGCAATACTATTGGTGCTGTGCTCATGCCTCACCAAATGCAAGGCTTCAGTTTGTTAAGCAGATGCCAGTGTTAACAGCCAAATTCTCTTCCCATGGATAAGTTAGCGTTAGTTAAATGTACCATTAAAAATAACCATTTAAAATGTTAATGAAAACAGAGATTGTGCCTGCCAGGGTTTCGCAGCCTTCCGCTGAGCCTCGGCCTCGCCGTGCCGGAGGCGTGGAGGCTTTCCCCGGCCGTGTGTGTGAAGGTGGAGCCCCGGCAGCCCCGGGAGCCCCAGAAATTTGGCTTGGCTCCCCCAGAGCCAGTGGAGCTCAGCAGGAGCCCTCACCTCCGCACCCCATGCCAATACCCCAGCCCAGGGCCCCCCAGCTCCCCCCAGCACTGGTACACGGAAGGGCAGCAAGTTCTGGCCTCATTTTCCCCCAGACACCCAGATTTCTTCAATACATGTGTGCTCGTGGCCAGCAGGCTCACTGCACCCCAGCACCAGGCTCCCCGGGGACAGGGAGGAAAGGGGCAGGGAAGCCACCGCTGGGCAGGGTCGGAGAGGAGCCAAGCAATGGTACGCAAGGAAGGGAGGGGAAATGAAGAAACGTCTCCTCCTTTTCACGTTTATTTCGTTTTTGTATTTTTTTGTATTTTTTTTTTAAGATCACAGAAGAGCAGAGCATTCATACATGTAAAGAAACAGAAACGAGATAACAGAAGTTAAATACATTGAGAAAAGAAAAAATAAAAAGCTTCTTTTTATTTACTTATTTATTTTTCATCACTGGGTTTGGCTCATTCGTTTGTTGGGTTGTTTTGTTTCCGATCAGGTTCTGTTACACACACGCTTGCGCTTGTAAAATTTCCTTTCACAGAGCTAGTTCCGAAAACAAACCAATGGCAGAAAATAAAATGGCCGTTTTCTCGTTTCGTTAAAGAGAAGTTCAGCTCATGTCTACAGTGCCGGGGAAAAATATATATAAAGATATAGATATATATATATATTTATATGTATATAACACTGTTAATGAGGAGAGTTCTAACCACCCCACCGTGTAGCAAGAAGGGACTGGCCTTCGTTCTCAAGGCCTAGAGGATGAAACTCGGCTCCGGCTGGGAAAGCTGAAAGGTTTGGGGAGGTGACAGCGGCGCCTCGGGGGCAGGTTCTGGCTCTTTGCCCCTTCCTCCCTGGCCTCGCACACATGCGTGCACACACGTGCACACACGCCTGCTCCCGGTCTCGCCGGAGCCGCTGCTGGGAGGAAGAGGAGCAGCGTGGGTCCGGCTGCGTGCCATGGTGCGGGTGGGAGAGGAGCCTGGGGTGTGTGCGTGCATGCGTGTGGCTACACCGGGGAGCAAACGTCTTAATTTTGGGGAGCTGCTGTCCTCACCCAGCGGCACCCAGCTCCTCGTCTCCATCCACGGGCTCCACGTCATGTCCAGGAACAGCCCCACGGGCTCACGCTGCGCTGCCCGATGAGGCCCGTGGATGCGCCGTGTGCGTGCCCTGGGGGACTGGGAGGCGGGCAGAGGCTGCAGGGTGAGTGCAGGCAGGGAAGGGAGGTCCTGCCCCACCTGGGAGCTGCCCTGCTCGGATGCCACCCCTGCCCCTGCCCCAAGGGAAGGACCCTGGGTGAATTAGGAGAGCTGCTCCTCTTTCCCAGGCCCTGCTTTGGCTGGTCTCCTTGCCACACGCATCTCCCCAAGCTGCAGAGGTACAGAGGGCCTTACCAGCGCATCCTCACCAAGCCGCCCTCTGCTTTCCTGCTGCGGGGAGTGAACTGATGGGAGCCGACCACCACGCAGAGGTTCGGGGGGGATGCAGGAGCTGCCTGAACGCCGTTCTGGCAAGTTGCAAGAAGGAAAAGAGAAAGAGGCTTTAATGGCGTGACGCAGCTCTCAGTCAGCAGGAGTCATGCAGTTTAAAAAAAAAATATTTCTGGGCATTTTCTGGGCATCCCGCTGGAAAGGAAGGCGCTCTGTGACTGGTGCTGAGAGGCCACGGTCTGCCCCTTGGTCAACCTGGGAGCTCCGCGCATGGGCGATGGGCAGCACTCAGCCTTTTTGCCTGGCATCGTGTCTTGGAAATTACCATCCAGCTTCCCCATCGCTTCCCTGCCTGATGTTCTGCTCTTCTCATGGGGTGGTTTGCTTCTGGCAGCCCTAACTCAGGGAGTTTCATGTACTTGAGTCAGAGAAGCAGTGAGATTGTGCAGCATCAGAAGAGAGGGACAGAGCTGCTCACCCCGCTGGCACCCCCTCCGTGGGACCGGCTGGGTTGCTACATCGTGCCAAGCACCGTGATGACGGGGGCTGCTGGTCGGTGGGCTTGGAGCAGAGGGAGCAGAGCTGTGAGAGGGTTCGGGAGGAGGAGAGCTGTTTCCCTGTGCCCGTGGACTCCCTCGTCACGGAGGAGCGAAGTGGTAAAGCACTGTACAAAGGTGGACCTGAACCATCCCCGGTGGCAGGGCTGAGAGGGACCCTAAAGCAGCTCCTCGGCCTTCCCAGCTCCTCTTCCCCAGCGGCTGCTGAATCCTCAGGGCTCGCTGTTGCTCCCGAAAATCCCTTCCAGACGTGCAGCTTGCACTCAGCCTGCGGCTAAGGACGGCGACTTTGTCCATGCTGTGGGCTTGGGCCTTCCAAATGGGGCTGCTCAGACGGGCGGCTTGGGGCACGGCCTGGGTGCCCCTGGGGCTAAGGAGGGCTGGCGGGGCTCGGCTATTCCTTGGCCAAGAGGGGGGCAGGCAGCAGTACGCGAGCGATCTGCCCGAGCGGTGGACAGTCAGTGGCGTGAGAAAGGTGTGCAGACAAAGACTAACTCTCGACACAATGCAGGTCACCAATGAAATCCTCATGAACGGCACGCTAACATGCACGGGGCGACGCAACGTCCCCAGTGGGGGAAGCGGGGAGGGGAGGGCGCACCACCGAGCGACACTCCCGCGAGCTGCGGAGCTGGAGACGAACGAAAATGAACACGAGTGCCAAGATACAGGTGTCGGCCGGGGAGCCCCACGTCGCCTTTCCCCGCAGGTCAGGGACAGGCGGCCGCTCTGCTGTCTGTCCGTCCGTCCGTCCGTCTGACCGGCCGCGCGCTACAGGCACGTGGCTCGGGGCGGCCGCGCTCCCGCTGCCCAGTTCCTTTCAGAAAGACTTGCCTTCGCCCCTCTTCTCGGTCATCTGAAAAGGGTTAGAAATCTGCTAGCAAGTGTGGGGCCATATATTAACTCTAAGTCTTTGTTCCTCTGCTTGGACATTACCAGACATCTCATGTAACTCTCGGAATATTTACAAACCGGTAGAAGAAATACAACTTTTTTTTTTTTCTCGTTTTGTTCGCTTCTTTTTATAACACTAAATGTTAAATCTCCATCGACCAAACACAATTACACTGACAAGCTCAAGGAACTGGTGTCCCGTTCCGAACTCCCGTCTCCCCAGTCCCCGACCAGCTGAGAGGCAGCGGGAGGCGAGAGCACAGCTTCTCCGCAGGGGATGGGGAAGGTGGGAACATGAACGCGGAGTGGAGGTGAGGAGGAGAAACAGCATCAGAGAAAAGGGCCTGAGACGTGAGAAATACCTTTGCAACACCTCTGCTGAAGGGCGGAGGGGGAGAAAGGGAATGGGGAGAGCGGGTGGGCTTGCATTTCCCCTGTTTGCCCGAGCTCTCATCTCGATGGGTGCATTGAGCGATCCCTGCTCGAGCTGAGGAGGAGCAGGGGGATGCACATGCAGCAGCTCATGGGGCGAGCCTGGCGAGTCCCCCAGCCCCGCTAGGAGCAGGCACGGCCAGGAGCGGGCTGCCAGCACTGCTGCAGGTGACAGACCTCCTCTGTGCTTGTGGCCTTCCTTGGGCAGGTCTGCAAGCAGCTGGCCTTAACCCTGCTTTGCAGCCACACGACCGGGTACGGGTCTGCCTGGCTCCTGCAGGCAAGACCTGAACCAAGTGTCGGGGCCGTTTCCTGCTGCTAATGGGGAGGTGGCTTCAGAAATTGAGTGTCCTGCTTTTAGCAACATACTTGCCTTTAAACCGAAAGCCTCCGTGCCTTGACAGACAAAAAAAAAATAAAAATCTAACACTGAAAAAAAATACCACACCCCCAAAACTCCTTCAAAATACCCAAAGCAACGAAGACACAAGACACAGCACACTGCCACCACCCTGGCAGGGTTCTAGGCAGTGCCTAGGGGTGACCTCACCACAGCCAACCCCCCTGTGCAGGACAAGACGCGGGACAGCCCTCACAGTGCTGGCATGGAAGAGAAGCCTCAACCTAAAGAAAACGGTGGGCTCGCTTATCATGATGAGCAGCCTGGCGCCATCGAGTCACCTGCTGATAGCAAGTCTGCGATAGAAAACCCAGGTGAGCGCCAGACACGCTGGCGATGTGGTGGCATCCCAGCACGCTCCCAGCCCCGGCTTTTGGGAACAGCATCAGCTCACGGCTGCAGGGTCACCCCAAAGGGGATGAGGAGCCCTTGCTGCAGCAGGAAACCTGGAGCTGTGACCAAGACACCGAGTGACACAGATCTCCTGAAATGTAACCAAATACTCAGAGGGATACGGGACATGATGGCACCAAGGCACAAATGCTCCAGGTATGACTTTGGGGCCCAGAGGAGTGTCGACTGAGCATAATTTACCACCATCCAAGCCCACAGCACATCTATAGCTAGTCTGCTATCACCCAGCCTTCAGCCTCTCATCTCTCTCTCTTATTTCCTTGCTCATCCTGGCTGTCAGCGAGGAGCCCTTGGCTGCCTGCTCAATCGCCTGCCTGTCGCTGCCCCAAACAGCTGAGCTCAGCAGGAAGGATGCGAGCACCAGCAGCACCGCAGTGCCCACTGACAGCAGCCGGAGCAGTTCCTCCTGCTTTGGGAGAGGGAACAGCATGCTTGCTGGTGCTTCAAAGCCCTGCGGTGCCGAGCATCCATAAAACATTGTCATGGGATGCTCAGTCATCTTGACTGGGCTATCTCAAGTTCCTCCCTGTGTGTCCCCAAAAGAAGAGGATACCTGATAAAACCTCCATTTTACCCCCTTGGCTGCTGCGCCACCTCCCAGCCACCAGCCAGCATCTTCTCACCCCCGACTCTCACGGCCTGATCTCTCCCTCTCCTTGCTCAGGGCTCACTGCATCTTCTCCTGCAGGCACCTCCACACACAGCTCTGCCGTGGGGAGGGTGATGGCAAGCAACAGCCCCCTGCAGCAAGCCCTTCCTACAGGAAATTGAAGAGGGAAGGGAATTGCACTGCCTACTTCTTCGCTGCACCACTTCAAGCTCCTTCTTCATAAGCCCAGGATGCTGGACTTGGCATTTGTTTTGACTCTTACATTCACAGGTCCTGGACATCTTCTGACCCAATTTTCTTCAGCTGTATAATTTTCAAGGTGAGCTTCATCACAGCAGTGGTGCAAGATACGCACGCACACACACACACACACACGCATCCCCACATCACACACACTTCTTGTAACAGGGAGGACAACAACAAAAGGGGCCATCGGCGCTATTTTTGCATGAACGCTGAGATGGTTAGGAATGACCACACCATGGCTTTCAGTCGAGGCATCGCTCCTACGCACACTGTACCTACAGGACAGGCTGCTCAGCAATGGCCAAGGTCTCGTCTCTCACCCCGTACCAGCCCAGCCTCTCCTCCCCAGGAGCAGGCACCTCTTCGCATGCCGTACTTGTTTTTCTATGTATTTGGACAAACACACACCTGTGCATTCACTCACATGAGTGTGTGCAAGCACTGAGGTGTAGCAGGAGCTGCTATGCTGCTGCTCTAAGGCTGAGAGCCAGACAGGTGCAGGTGGGAGGGAAAAAAAGGTTAAAAAAAGATGCAGGCTGATTCTTGCAAGCGAGGTGGCCAGGAGGATGCTGGAGAAGGGCCACCACGGGAAGCTGTGCTGCAGCTGCCCCTCTCTCCTCACCCCTCTTCTCTGCCCGAGTGATCTCTCAGCATCTGGTCTCACACTTACAAGGCAGGACATTATCTACAGCGGGATGAGCGTATGTACACATGGACTGTTCCTCTTGCATGCTTAGAGAGAGCAGGAGAAAGAGAGAAAGAGGAGACAGAGCGCGAGCCACGCACACACACATGCACGCATGCACGCACACACGCAGGCATACACTGGAGAAAGAGAAAGACACTTAGTCAAATTGAGGGGGAGAGGAAGAGAATTAAAAAAAAAAAAAAAAAGGAAATAAAAGTATGGTTTCGGTTGAATTGACACAACTTTAGTTCAGGCCAGAGCGTGATGTTGCAGGAAGGAGGGTACAGGAAGGATGGTTTTTAGCAAGGGCCCGGTGCACAGGAGCACAGGATGAGGTGAAGAGAGGAAGGGGTTCTTCACGGGACACCAGTGTGCAGAGAGCTTCAGATAACTTGCTCTGTTGTGTTTTTTTTTTCTTTTTTTTTTTTTTTCCTAAAATTATGAACTGCCTGAGCATTGGCTCAAAAAAATGACCAAGAGCATCCAAAAAGTTAAGTAAGTGGCTACAGACGCTGAAGCAAAGACCTCTTTCTGCAAAAGAAAGAAAGAGGAGGAAGGAAGGAAGGAAGGCAGGTGAGGGAGTATGGAAAAGAGGAAGGAGGAGAGAAAAGAAAAGGGATCTTCTGTTCGATTGGCTTTGCGGGTTTCGTTGGTGTGTTTATTTTGCAGCATCCTCCGGCGACGTGCTCCTTGCTGGTGCCCCATTCTCCCCCTCGCTTTGTGTTGCCTCCTAGACGGTCGGTGACTTGACGGCCGGCTTGTCAGAAATCGTATTAAATGTTGCTGAGTCGTCTTTGCTGTGATTTTTCCTCTCCCCCCTCTTCGCTCCTGAACACACAAAAGTTGTGAAAGAAACGGTCCTCTCCCTCTCTCCCCCTCTCTTTTTTTCTCTCTCCCCTCTCTTCGCTCTGTCTCCTGTATAACGCGTTTTGCTTTGTGTGTTGTCGTCGTCGTTGTTGTCGTGTTGGTTGTTGGTTTTTTTTTTTAATTATTATTATTATTATTATTTTTAATTCTGATTTGTATTAACATTTGCTGAGTAGGCAGAGCAGGGACGCTGCCAGCAGCCACAGTGGGACGGCCAAACTCATGGAGCCGTTGTCTACTCTCCCCGTGCCGGGTCCTGCAGGGTGCGAGAAGGGAAGAGAAAAGAGGACAAGATCACACGTGGTACCACGACAAGGGGCTCGAGGAGGAGCACGCCACCAATGCTCTCTCCTCACACGACACCCAGCCTGCAGGAACCAGGCTGGGAGCAAGCAGGAAAGCTCAGCCCCAGCCGTGAACCCCGCGGTGCCGCTCACACCTCCGCGGTGCGTCCCCCCTGCCCGCGGTGACCCATCCTAGTGCCCACAGGGGCTGGTGCATTGCCACAGTCCCAAAATGTGGCACCTGCAGGGCAAAATTAGGATTTTTTGTTAAGGGAAGGAAATGAACCTGCACGTGTGTGTGCGCACGCGGGTCTGTCGGAGGGGGCAGGGAGGAGCGCTGTGCCGCAGCAACAAATAACGCAGGCTCGCTCCAGGAATATTAAGCGCTAACGCTCCTGACATCTCATCCATCCTCTCATCGACGGGTTTCCTCTTCTGGATGGCTTTAAAGGCAGTGGTGCTGTTTTAAATTCACCCCGCAATACCAAGCGTTGGCAGTCTCTCCTCTGTAATGGGCAGGGAGGTGTACATGGCTGCAGTTTCATAAATGCATGCTCGTCGTTATTTACACGTGGGGGTATATCTGTGCATGTAGATGCAGTGTTTTATAGGACAAGATACTGAAGTGTGGAGATAGATATGGGTCTATTTGTTGGAACTAATCCTACTGTGAAAGAAGACATGCTTACCAGCAAAAAGAGCCATTTCTAATGGGTGTGTGTGAGGAAAAAAAAGAGAAAAACAAACAAACCACCCGTTTGTGAGATCCTGATGGTAGCAAAATGCAATTGCTCCATCTCACAGCCTGCAGTTTGCCTGACGAAGAGCCCCTCTCTGCTGGTGGAGCACAGGTGCCCAGCAGCACCGTCGCTATTAAAGTTTAGCTGGTGACATAGAGGCATCCCTCAAATTCTGTAGTATTTTCATTTGTCTTATTTTTTTTCTTAATGTAGCCTTTCACTTACTAGATCATCTGTTTTGTGTGGAAAATTTGTATTCCAAGTGTGGCTTTTTTTTTCAGTTATTCCCTGCTCATTTTCTGACTCGTCACACAAATCCTACAACATTATTCTCCCTCCCTGAACTCATGAATGAGTTCAAGTTCAGTTGCTGCACTTACCTGAACCTGTGTGTCAGAGACAGTATCTTTCATGGTCAACTAACTGGGGGGAACAAGTGTTTGGGACCATGCGTGTCACATTTTGTCAGGGAAGAAGTCACAAAACATGACTCCTCTGGCCCAGCAATTAATCAAGAGCCCACCAGGCAAGGTGCGTTGTCTGCAAAACATTTCCAGCCATTACATTTTTTACCATGCAGCTAAAATACTATTTGTCTAACACACACATACACATGTAATACATGGCCACCTGCTCCTTCCTTGCCATTTTCCTAGGGTTCATATGGGATTAGAGCAAAGAGATGAGCCTATGGAGGCACCTGGCATGGCAGAAGCAGAGGTATGTTAGACCTTGCCTGGGTACTGCTGCTCCAACAGGTGTAAGTGCTTGGCTTTGGGGTTTGTGTGTGTGTGGGCATGGTTAGGCATGGCATGGTATGATATGGTGCGGTATGGTATGGCGTGGTAGAAGAGATGAGCGGCTGCAATATGCAGGAATAAGGGAGGACACATGCGGCACGGTGTGATGACAGTCACACCAGCTTCTGCCCTGCTCGAGCTCGAGTGAGCAAGCTTGTAGACATCTGATGACCCAAGACTCCCATCTCCATGACTGAAAAATGATCATAGCTCTAGGTACCTCCTCACACTTCTCCGTGGAGCTTTCTCTGTGCCACTGCAGCACGCACAAATTCAGCCTGGCGGCTGCGTGTGATCCCCGTGCCTTGCAGCAGAGCCAGGTAAAGGCCACACCAGGTGCACTGCATTTACCTCCACACGTGCTGTGAAAGCGTGGGACGGTTCCAGCCCGATCACAGACCAAAGCCTTGAAAACTCAATGAATTCAGGCATCGAGGGCACCGGTTATGGCCAACGCTCACGCCGCGGTCTCCGCCGCCCCCTGGCGAGCATCCCCGGCAGCAAAGTGTCCCCTTCCCCAGGGGACGGACGGGGGGGCTCTGGCAAACGAATGGTGCCTTCTCCGCTGTCCCCCCAGTTTGGTAACCTTGAGCCAGTGTCCTGAGAGTTTGCTCTGCCAGCTAATCTCCGGGGCTAACCACTCCCCGCAATTTGGCTGCACTGCCAAGTTCATGGCCGTGCAATGGCGAAGGGGGTTTTCTTCCACCGTAGCCAGGGAAAAGAATTGGGTTGCTGCTGCTGCTGCTGCTGAGCTCATACGCATATCTGGCACCATTTCACAAGTAAACCCTTGAGGGACCCCAGACTCCAAGCGGCTGGCCGTGTTGGACCGCATTAATCAAACCAGGAAGGCACAGGCTGAAAACTGGCAAGGGCAAAGCGATCGCGCCTCCCTTCCGTGCTGCAGCTGGCGAGGGGTGCAGATGCAGGTGGACCACGGCCGGGAAGACTAACCACAGCCAGCCTTGGTCATCTGCGCTGGTGCCACAGCACGAGGCAGCCGATTTTCACAGCTCCCCCTGGGCTGAAGGGGACCATGTGCACTGTCCTACGTCTCTCCCACGGCAGAGTAGCCCGAGCTATGTCCATAAATTTAGCTAGGGGGAGGATGGAGCTGTGCCACCATGCCCTTGCTACTCTTGCCCACCTGCAGGTGATGCTGGACCCACACCAGCCTCACACAAAGAAGCCCCAGGGGTCCTTTCCACACGCTGCTGGGAGAACACCTTCACATTTTCGAATCACGGTGTGGAAGAGCAAGTGAGGCCCCAGTGATTTTTTTCCCCCGCTGCAGGCAAACCCTTCCCCGCAGCAGAAAGCTGACAGTGGCTGCACGCTCTGGCACAAAGCATGCTGCTTAGGCGGCGCTGCCAGAGCTTTATCAGCCTCGCACGCCAAGCCGGTGGCACCTGCTGTTATTAAGGGTGCCTGACCTTTCCCACTGTAAGGCCCCGCTTGCTTATCGCTTCGCAGGCATTAATGGGGCGGGAGGAATGTTCCCACGCTGGGTGTTTGCCTCAGGCTGGATTTATTTTGTTCTTTAGTGGAAGGGCAGCAGCCTAAACACTTCTGCTGCTTCTGGGGGCAAGGCTTGAGAAAGAAAAATATTTTTTAATTACCAAAAAAAAAAAAAGGAAAAAAAAAAAAAGAAAGCAAGCTTGTGGCTGCCCCTCAGAACCTTTTTCTGCTCTGACACTGGCTCAGAGCCTTGCACCACTGCAGGGATTTAGTCTTTCAGCACAAGGTAAACAGCTACACCAAATGATCTGCCCCATACACATAGGTGTGTGTATGCTACATCGCACCATACGGCTGAAATGCTCCTACTGCCATAAAGGGTGCAGGAAAAGAGGGGGCAGGCAGGGTGGTGGGACTTGGATGAGAAGGTGGAGGGAGGAGGAAAAGCAGGGTGCTTCTCAGGTTCACTGCAAACCCCAGTGAGACTGCAAAGCCTATTCCTCAAAACCAGCTCACCTGTTCCTCAAAACCAGCCTGCCAAAAGGAGCCCACTGCAAGAGACCAGCTCTATGGGGTCAGGCCAAGGGTCTCATCCAACCTTCAGTCCCGGCCCCTGCAGCTGGGGGCCAACTCAACACTCCTTAAGAGCTTGATTTTCACAGTATCACTGAACGGCTCAGGTTGGAAGGGACCTTACAGACCATCCAATTCCAACCCCCTGCCACAGGCAGGGACACCTCCCACCAGACCAGGCTGCCCAAAGCCCCATCCAGCCTGGCCTTGAGCACCTCCAGGGATGGGGCATCCACGACATGGAAGAACATTTTTTTTCTTCCTTGAAATTCTGGCCTACCCGAAGACTTCTGTATCCACAGTCTCCCTCAATATATTTTTTATTTTTATTTTTTAATTTTTGCGGCTGTTCACCTGTGCTCCGGCTTGGCTGGAGGAGCAGGGGGAGCTGCAGCAGGGGCAGGCGTTCCCGTCTGTGCCCTGAGCACTGCTGGAGGCTGCAGCCGCACGCCTCCTTCCCACCAGGTGGCAGCCGAAGGCAGAGAATAAAAAATAAAGAGGAATAAATAAATAAATAAATAAATAAATAAATAAATAAATAAATAAAAACGGGAAAAAAATAATAAAACCACCCACCATCTCAGGGCTCACTTGAACCCTGCAGAAGCCTCCCCTGCAAGGTGTCTGGCCGGGCAGGGATGCTGCGCTGCCAGGGACTCCCATAGATGCTGCTGCTGCCTGTTTTGGATGGGACAAGGCCAGCACCGGGAGCAAAACTGGGGATCTTAGGGCACTTGCCCCCTGTTAGAGTCGGTCAGTCTGTCTAGGTGGCTAGCCAGAGGCCCTGGCTTCCTCCTCTGCAGTGGCAGACAGACCGTAAGTCGGCTCCAGCCTGTTTACAGATCTGCACAGCAGCATCCTTCCTGGCTGCATGGTGTCTGCAAGGGAATAACACTGGCTGGCATTAAAACACAGGGCTAGTGGCTAGGGACACCTGGGGGAAAACCCTGGGGTCCTGCACAGACAGACCTGCTGGCAAAAAAACCCTGGGGCCTAAAGGAGGGGTGCCAGCTCTGCATGCTCTGAGCACAACGTGGTTATGTTTATGTGGCGTGCAATCTGCCCCCCACTGGTCTGCACCTTCCCACAGCCACTATGCAGCAGTGTCCTTGCTACAACAGCTTCAGGTGGCAGTTCTGAACTGCCGGGTTGGTTGTCCCTGTCAAAAGGAAGACGTCTATCCACTGTAGTTGCAAGAAACCAAGGTTGCATGGGTAAAGCTTCTAACCCGCTCTACTTCCTCCCCACGGAAAATGCCTGCTTCTGCATGCTCACTGCCTTCAGCTCCCTTTTGCAAGACTGATACCACCTCTGATGGCACCTATAAGATGTACAGAACTGTAGCCCTGGAGGCTGACCTGCTGTGCTTAGTAACCCTTGCTGAACAGACAAACCAGATGAGACCAGTAAGCAAATCCACAAGCCCGCTTGGCTGCACAGAGGTATGCCTCCAAATGCTGTAAGCACCATGATGACTGCCAGCAGAAATTGGAACTACGACTTTCAAGCTTCCCAACACAGACCTTTAAAAGGGTTTTTTGAGATGCAAGCAAGGAGTAGATATATTCTTGGTCCATATGGAGAGGGGAAAAAAAAAAATCACCCACCCATCTACATGTTTCACACCTGCACTCACCAGTGTGGAATTTCCCACTGGCTCCCAGCTTTTATCACCTGAGTAAAACGAAGTGGAGATAGGAAAAGAGACAGCAGATGCCTGGGTTTTCTCTTATTTACATTATCAAGACTCTAGGGCTTGGTAAGTCTGTTGGTGCTCATGGTCGAGAGCCCAGAGAGAAGTTTCAAAAGGCACCAGAAAGCTACAGGCTCTTCACTTGCTTTGGTGAATCTGCCCCTGGGATCCTCTCAAAGAATGTGAGATAAAACCCAGTGTAAGAGGACAGTCGGACCCCATGAGCTTCTAGCTGAAGGTTAGGCCACGGGGGAGGCAGGAGACAGGCTAGAAAGACTTCTCTGTGATGGGAAGGAAGGGAGTGATGGCAAAGCAAGTGGAGCTGGCCTGACATTTTTCAAACTGCTCTTCATCCTCAGTGGCTCCGTGCTCCGTGCTGGTGACAGGTTAACTTTGCTTACAGCAAAGGTTGGAGTCTTGCTTCTTGAGCAAAGAGGACCAAAAATGAGGGAGGAATGAAAATATCCTCTAAGGGATGTTTGGCCTCTAAGGTCAAAGGGGAAGTGGATATGCACCATGTAGGTGTCTCCATGGCACCTCACTCCCTGGTTCCTGGAGGGGTCTTAGGTTTTACACTTGCGAGCTCCCCTGGAAGAAGTCATTTTTCCAGTCTGTTGACTCTTGCTAGGGCTTCAGAAGATGAAATCTTTATTATCATGAAGGCTTAAAAGGGACGAATACTGTTAATTCCATTTTCAAGGTCATACTTTGAAAGTTATTAATTTCTTTCTTCCAAGGCTTTGCACTCTACTCTGAGGCTTTAGGGATTAGCAGTTTCTACTTACTAGGGTTCATCTGGGGCTTCTTCCTTACTAGTTTCCTGTCCATCCCCCCTGCTTTGAGGAGAAGACATGCTTTTTCACTCCCTGTTCTCAATGTTGAAACTGTTTTGTTTGTTACTTGCTTGTGGCCCATTCTCACTACCAGTTAGTATCTGTGGGGTTCTTCTCCTGTAATTAAAATTTGACTGTAACGGCACTGGCAATAGATTGGCTTTTCTAGAGGCAGAAGTACCACTGTGTAAACTACGGAGGATGCCCTGCAGCAACTCTCCAACAAGATTAAGGCAATGTCTCTGGTGTCTATCAATCTTAGCACACTGTTTAATGTATTTCAGAATTTGCTCATGGGTTTTTTTAGCACTGAACACTTCTTCCCCATGTTTTGGAGCTCATTCATGGTGCACTAAGTACTAATCTATCATACCTCGTGTCACAGTGAAGATTCATTCTGCAATGCAGCTCACCCATCCTTCTCCGAGGTCTGAAGACTATCCCTGAAATCATATTTCTCAGTGTCGCTCTGAGAAGGCTGTGCTTTTCAAAAGATGGCTGCTTACACCATTTATCCTGGAGCTGGTATGTAGTACTGCTAGTCTGGAATTGAGCTATTATCATGATCAGTGAGGCTGGTGGTGGCCAGAAGACCACCTACGTTTCAAGGTTACACATATTTTTCATTACTAGATCTATCCTAAAGGCATCAGAAAGTTCCACAGTTCTCTCACAGCTAAGAAATGTCTCCCACCCTTTCCATTCTCCTAGTAGTTGGAGGATATATATGTATATATATATATAAAAAATAAATATATATAATAATAAATATATGTATATATATATAAACATCTTGCAAACTACTGATACAAAATCAGTTACTCACAACTCCCTTGTCTTCAAACCATTCATTGAAGACTTTCATCCTACAAGCAAAGCATCCAAAAAATACGTAACACAGAGTTTTTTTGGGGTCATCACAGGGAAGATCTAAGCTTTTTCTGCTTTTCATTTTTCTAAGATAGAAAAAAAAAAACCTCCTCTACTCACATCTCAAGCACATGTGTAAGACATAGCAGACCGGCTGTGGCAACAGTTTGGCTTCTCATTAAGGAACAAAGAGCACAGCTCCCCTCACCCAGAGCATACACAGCCCTAGGAAGCAGGCTTGCTAATGGGAAACTCTGGAACCTCTTGAAAAATTAATATTTTCATCAGCTTTGTGCGTGTCTGTTTACCTACTTAATCCTTGCTACAGTTTTCCACACGCTTTGCTGGGTATTTGGCATGGGAAAGATTTGAGTGGCTGTGAACAGAAATGAAGAGGGAGGGACACGCTGAGGGGTGCCTGGTAAGGAGATCGAAGCAGAAGGTGAACTAGATTGGGCTGGAGAGTGACCAGCATGCTAGACATTACTCTGGTACTGTAATCCAGTTGTATCACTGCCTCGGCCCTTCCTTTCCATCTCTAGTGCCTGCAGCATGGTGCCCCCTGACCTGTCCTTGAGGTCTTCTTAAGGACATCACTCCTCCCTGTGGACTCCCTTGCACCACCACCCTTGGCAGAAACAGCCCCTGTGGGGTGAGAAGGCCCCCTGGGCCCCCTCCCTCCTGGTGCAGGTGTGGAACAAGCTGGAATGAGGTTTTAGCTAGCTTTTGTCAAGGGCTGCTTCTGAACAAGAAATACGGGGCCCAGATCATGGGAACACCATAAAGGAGACCGCACACTTCTCTGGGCTTTCAGAAAACCACAGATCTCACGAGAGTCAAGCCAGGCCCACGGGTTGGTGCACATCTCTAAAGCACGTGGTCTGCACAAATACTTTTTTGTGCCCTCTGTAGTTCTCACCAAAATATGGATGTGTGTACAGGTGTGAAGTTGCATGACTCCTGCTCACTTCACAGTGCAAGCAGGGCTTTCATGCTGGCTTCCTGGCCCAGTCACGGGTAATGCTGGAGCAGAAAGGGCTTCCACTGCCCGTTCCCAGGCCAGTAACACAAGAAGGAAAGTCACTGCAGCTTACAGACAGCTGAGCTGGCCTACGTCTGGGTGACTTGGGAGCAAAGGAAAAGATGCCTGCAGCCACTCTGTCCATCCTCCAGATGTTCTGGGGTGCATAAAAACTGCTCAGCGAAGGTGGGATGTGCCTCTGAGCATGGGGTGTGTGTGCAGTGCATAAAGTGATCTGGCTCAGGAGTGTACTGGTCCACCAGCAAGCATGCGTGTCTGTAACACCTACCGTACAGGCAGCCTGGCTGGACCTCACTGAAGCCGTGCTGGTCACAGCACATCCTCCTCTGTGGCCTGACCCCTTGTGTCCTTGCTCCTGTCCATGCATCCATTTCCCAAATTGCAAAGGGACATGCAGGTGATGTTGGGGAAGGGCCAGCGCACTTCTCCTTCGCTTGCCTTGCCACTAGGCTTCTCCCTTTTGCAGGGATGCTCTGCCGACAGACCTGCTCGGCCACAGCAGGGCAGGCCTGCCAGGAGAGCTCTGCTTTTTCTGCAAGCCTGATTTCTTTGGAATGGTTGTTTTTTTTTTTTTTTTCCCCTGTGCACCCCCCTCCCTCCCAAATCCCCCACCTCCCTTCTCCCGGTTGTTTTTGTTTTTAGAGAGAGCGCTTAGACAGCTGTATTAATCATGCAAGCCCAGCCATGTGTAATGTGCTTTATCAACAGCAGAGCAGACACTGAATGGCAACTGGTTCACAAGCAGGCCCAGTGCAGTGCCTGAGCCGGGAAGATAAACCCGCTGCTTCCCAAACCGACTTACCGTCATGGGTTAGTGAATGGAGAGGCTGTTCACTTGGGACAATAACCAGAGGGGAGGTCAATTTGTTAGGCAAATTCTTAAGTGGTGTATAGTCAAAATGGGAGCAGGGGGAGAGGAGGAGGAGGAAGGTGGGAATTGCTCTTTGGCCGTTTTCTCTTAGGGGTGCGAGGAAATTTTGAGTGTGCTTGAGGATTAAATCAAGACAACAATGGCTGTTCTTCATCCTCCTTGCTGCCCTCCACACTTGTGTCCCCGTCAGCCCAGCTGGCAGCTCACCACAGGAGGGTAGGAGAGGGAGAGGGAAGAGCGAGCATTTTGGTACACTTTCCCTGCAGTGGGTATAGGTCGGTCTCCTAATCTCTAAGGAGGAAGGTTCATCTGACAGCTTCCAAAACCCACCTAACATATGGATGGTATCAGGTATGAGTGTCCTCCAGGCAGGGGACATCTGGCCCAGGAGGGTCGTGGTCTGCCCGAGCCCTGCTCTGCAGGGCAATCTCTCCGTGCTACAGCTCCGATGCTATCCATTGGTGTCCCTGCTGCACAACTGATTTTCCAAGGCAGGTGCTTTTCCATGGGCTCTGTGTTTTCTCCCGCAGTGGTTTCACCCAACCTCCACTCTCCCAGCTGACTGCTGAGCCCTGACCTCTGTTTGGCAGGGCTGTTCTGCAGGCGTGCAAAGCTGCACCTGTGACTAACCAGACCTTGAAATGCCTTCGCTACCCCAGTGCAAGGGCCCAGCCCTGAGGAGCATCTTCTGGGACTTGCAGTCTCAGTTCCTACCCTTTGCTTCTGCTCTTCCTCCCTCACTGGATTCTCCACAGCATTACTACCGGAAAGGGTTATGCAAATATATGCAATCCAGGGCTCATTCTGGAATAAATCAATCTAAATTAAAATTAATGAACAAAAAGTACAGAAACAGATCAAGCAATAAAGCCATTTCTCTCTCTCTCTCTCCCTTGTGTCTTTTTTTTTCCCTTTAAAAAAAGCTGGTTTCTTTTCTTTACACTTTTTGGGAAGGAATTAGAATGTTTTCTAATTTTTTAAACAGTCTCAGCAAACAGAAACTGTCTGTTGCTATCCAGAAAGCTCACCAAATAATGCTAGTAGCTGTAGTAGCAGAAATAATTCTTGGCATTTCTCTTTCCCCTAAGATAATTGTTTCCCACTCCGTACTTATGATCCATTTTGGAGCACACTATCATCACCTCTGACTTTTATTCACTTTTAACCACATGGTCAAAATAAGGCGTAATGACACTGCTTGCCTGGTACCTATGAAATATCAAGAAAAAAATCAATATGATGTTGGCCGCCTGCCTTTGCCCTGTCTTGTTCTTTCTGTTCCCTTGGCCTGAAGCCCCAGCAGGCTTGGCACCCACTGCAATTGCAGCCTACTGACCTGGCAGGGATGAACACTGACCTTGAGTGCTGAAAGAAACTTGGCTTGCCTGATCCACCCTGCAGAGCCATCCCCTTCTGCAATGGAGAATGAGCTTTTGGGAAAATCTGGCTGGATACCACCGCCAGGGAGCAAGGTGAACCTTCAGTTGAGCTTGATCTCCAGGGTCATGGGTGTTATCAGGTGCTGATGCCCTCCTAAGCTTGGTCCCTACAACCAGCATTTTTGTCTGCTGGTAATTTCTATGTCAGGATCACCATAGGACAAGATTGGCTATTTTAGCCTGTTTATGCTATGTTTTCCCCAGCCCTACCAACAAGTATGATTCAAAGGCTCCAAAGGCTTGGGTTTTCACTGACCATTTCTTGGAAACCATCTGAGAAAGAAGTTCTGGCTTCAGTGAAGAAGACTTGAGAGACGGATGAGTTCTTTAACCAGCCACATCGTACTGGAAGGACTGGTTTTTGTGGACTGCTCCCATATCGCTACCTAAGCAGCAACCCCCCTGCAAATCATGTGTTAACCCTTTACAATATGTACTTCCTCATGTATTCCCCCATGCTTCTCCCCATAGCTTCAAAAATGTTCAGACTTTCAACCTTTTGCCAAAACAAGGAGACCCAGCTCACAGGACAGCTGCCTGCTTAGCTTTGTTTGGGCAATGGAGGAAGTGACAGGGGAGCAGCCATGGGTGGAGTTCAATGCAATGGATGAACTCTCTTTCCTCCATAGCTAGGACCTCCACGGGGATGGAGGAGAACTGAGAGGGTATTCCAAAGAAAGGTGCTCTATGTTTCCCACTCTGGTCATCAGACACAAATGAACATCTCTTTTCTCCCTTCCCCCAGCTCCCACCCACTCGATGAAGGCATTAGTGACAGCACAAGCTACACGGGCTACAGCTAAATGGAGACTAGCTACGAGCTACAGTCGTACAGGGTCATTCTCCGATCAGTGCGCGTTTTGGCAGAAACACAGGACTGCTCATTCTCCTTTTCCCTTCCCCTCCGCCAGTTATTTACACACTATTACTGTAAATCTGTGTCGATGACCATGACTGGATTGTGCCACCCTCTTGGCAACAAGGCATCCCCCTGCGGAGCTCCTGGGGTTCGAGCTAACCATGCTGAGAAAGTTCCTGGTTAATCTGTGGTAAGCCCTCATGGCAAAACTCCCAAGAGGAAGACTTACAGGTTTTGAAGCCTGTCAGGCTGGGTAAGTCATTCTGATGTGGACACTAAGGGCTAATCATAGAGGAGTGAGTCTATGTGCAAAGGGCTGAGGGCAAAGGGACAAAGGAGGAGGACAGAGATGGAACCAGTGGCATACTAGTGACAGACGCTTTCGAGGTGCAACAGAGATCCCATTTGCCGTGGTGTTGGCAGGTGTGGTGGGGAATGAGAAAATTCTCCTTCCAGAAGAAAACCCCTTAGAAAATCACTTGATGATACACTAAGGCCAGCTAGGTGTTCTGACATCCCATTACAATGTGGTTACCACGTGGACAGGAAAATGTGATGAGGTGACATCATCCTGGAAGACTTTTCAGGGCAAGTTCCCTGCTGGAGAATCAGGAGAGATGGAACATTTACCAGGGACAAATCAGCTGAGAGCTGAATCAGCTAGGCTCCACCAGCCTTCTAGGATACAGCCTCATCAAATTCAACTCCCATGTGTTCAGCTGAATGGGCTTCTTCCGAGTCCCTAGCCTGCCTGAAAACAAGATGTTTTCACAGCAGCTAGCTGATGATAGCAATGCTTAGCATGAGCACAGTGCTCTTCATCTCAAGACACCTTCCTTTTAAAATTAATGCTCAAAGCCCTACAGGGCAGGGAAGCGTTACCAAGGCTTAAGAGAAATGGAAATTGAGGGAGAAGAGGCTGCGATTGTGGTCACTGAGGAAGGGCTTGTTTGAGAGCTGAGGACTGCATCTCAGAATATAAACCCATAGGGAGAAAAAGGTCAGACAAGAAGCTTTTATGCCTAAGGTTCCTTTGAAAGTGAACAGCAAAGTAAAAGCAAATGTTGAGATAAACCAGTATCTGTGCTGAAGGCCCACATTAAAGAAGCTGGTAGGGGCTTTCAGATACCAAATGAGGTCCAGAGTATTTAAATTCTACTTTCCCCCTCTGCAAAATCCTCTTAGCATGTCCTGGGTCACAGGAGATATCCCAGCATTTGGCATCACAAACTCCTGAAGATGCCTCACAGAAGTGATGTCACACCAGGATGTCCTTCAAGATGATCTCAGGAGAACAGGGAGCAGCAAAAAGAAAAAAATAAAAACTTCAAAGGCAGAGTGGAAAGTGTTTTAAAGGATTGACAAAAGCTTTGCAGGATGGCCTTGGCAGCTTGATTAGGAGGGGCATTTGGTATGGAAATCTGGGCCTTGCTCACTTGCAGTTTTTGCTTTATCATTTACCTTAATGGACTACTAATTCAAAGCCAGCTGTAAACAGGGCTGGCTCCGAAAAGAATTAACAGTGCCTGCTTGTGGAATTTAAGGATATATAATAAAAATAATCATAAAAAGAAAGAGCCCTGGGTTTTCCATCAGACAAAAATATTTGTCATTGAAAGTTCTGCTTAAAAAAGAACAAGCAAAATTGGAAAACTCCTCAAAACCTTACATCCCGAACAGCCTCAGCAACTTTAATTTCATATCCAGGCACACGTTTCATTTGCAATACATACGATAATGGTGTTTAATTGGATTTATTTTGCCACACTAGGTTCCCAACGGCCTACTTTACTCCTTTCTTCAGCTCCTTGAATGTTATTTACAAATCACTCTCTGGGATTTAATTTTAATGGTAGCTTGATTTCTTTTTTTTTTTTTTCCCTCCTTTTTTAGGTACTTTTCTTTGATTGTGTTTGTGGATTTGCCTTTTAAATAGGCAATTGTGACTACATCCTGAGCCTGAATAAGTTGCCAAGAGCAGAGCTTGATTTGAAAACGCAGAGTAGTTAAACGGAGCTGATGTAACACCCAGCATTTATTGTTCTTTTCATGGGAGTACCTGCAGGTGCTTTACTTGGGCAGGTGCCCTTTTGCAAAACAACATGGGTTCCTAATAACACTCTACCTCCAAGCTCTACGCAGACATTAACTATTGAGGCCTCAGAGCATCCCATGAGTTGAGTATATCTCCATCATATGGCAGTGAAGCAAAGATACTGAGGAGCCCTAGGCCAAAGTGTTTTAAGTGAATAAGGGGACTGGCTGCCTTACTGCTGATTTAGCTTCAAACCCCTGGAAACAGCCCAATTTCAGGAAGTGCTGAGTCGCTGTGCTTTTACACAATCTCAAGACTGCATCCAAACACCAAACCTCATGTGCACATCTGGGCCACGCTACCTAGACCTGAGGCATGCTTTAGCAGCATGTGGCAAGAACAGGAAAAATACTCAGGCTCTGTTTTCCCTTCATACCTCCTCCCTTTGTAATAAACCAGTCCGTAACACCTCACTGTGGTTTATGTGTTTACCTTGAGCTTTTCTTTCATGCTGTCTGCCTCAGGTTGGAAATGAGGAGACATTTCTTCTCAGAAAGAGCAGTCGGGCATTGGAACAGGTTACCCAGGGAGGTGGTGGTGTCACCATCCCTGGGGGTGTTCAAGGAAAGGTTGGACCTGGTGCTTAGGGACATGGTCTAGTGGGTGATATTGGTGGTAGGGGGATGGTTGGACCAGATCATCTTGGAGGTCTTTTCCAACCTGAACGATTCTGTGATTCCACGAAATGCAGCACTACAGGACAGACAGATTTGGGGGTATATGACAGAGGAATGAGAAAACAACGCATTGTGAATAGCTTGCACATCTAGAGTGAAAAAATCTCCTGGCAGCACTTTGATTTTTAGCTTCTCACTTGTCCCCTCCACCATCCCTGCAACATTTTAGACCTGTTTATGCTTTTGATCCAAATCAGGATATGTGAAAAGAAAGCATAGGACTGGAATATATGTAAGGAATGGGTCTCTAGACAAACTGATCCCCACTGAAGACTGTCCAGACCTGGATGAGCAAACGATGCCATGGATCAAAGTTTGGTTAAAGGTTGTTGCTTTTTAGCTGACTGGTTTCCTGAAATGGAAGGGGGGAAGGGAAGGATGAGGAAGGTGAGCAGAAGAGAACAAATGGCATGTAGAAGAGATGGGAAGGCCCTTATTGTCCTGCACTGTTTTGCCCATCCCTTGCTCTTCGCATATATCAGGATGATGGAGAATGACCCGGCTAGAGCTACTTTGACATAAAGCATATACTGACCTGGAAAAGGGTTGGGGAGTGTGGGTAAAACTCGTTCTAAGGGGGGAAAAAAAACAATAAGCAACATGCAGGAGAAAAGCCACTTTTCACACCAAGCAAAAGCAGCAGATACAAACCTGATGGAGTTGTCCATCCCCCAAATTAGATGAGCTAGAGTAAGTTTCATACAAAGCATTCTGCTAACAACACACCTATTATACATCAACATGCCCTGAGACTTGGAGTCAGACAGAAGTCATTTGAAAAACTAAACAAATAATATCCACACAACAAGAGGGATTAAGCACCTGCAGAGAAGCTAATTGGAGTTGATGGGCCACATCTCCCCTCTGACTTTCAAGACCGCTCATCTCATCACACTACAGCTCCTCTTAGCTACACCTCTGGCTGGAAGCTAGCCTTTGACAGAAAGGTGAGTTGTGGAGGTCCTCCACAGGTAGTTACTGCCTCCAAAGAACTTTCTCCACAATGGATTTCTTCCCAGAGAGAGGTCCCCTGAGGATCTGAGCATGGGAGGTGTCGCCCTGGTGAATCCTCAAGGGCACTCTGTTTCTTTTGCACCTTTGTCTTCCTACAGGAACAGAGCTTTTGCAGATTCATCAGCTTCTGGTAGCACACAGAGCCTGCTGTTTTGGTTATAGGGTTTTCACAATGCATCCTTTTTCTACGCCACAGCAGGCCTCTGGTATACATCGCTGCTGGCTTCACACATTGCTTCTTCCATGCCAGGATCTCAAAAGAACTGCACAGAAACTGAAGGAAATTGGGACTCGGAGACCGCAGTCTGAGGCTAACAGCAGCGGTAATTCCACTTTACAGATAGTGCAGGTGAGGCACAGAACAAGGAAGCAATTTGCCCAAGGTCAAACACTGAACTGTTGGCAGAGCCAGGCAGAACCATGAACACAAGCCCACCAGACCTGCCTAATGACTGGGTCTCTCTCCATTAACTGCAGAGCTTGGTGAACGCCTCGTGCTGCCTGAGACGCGTTCCTACTCAGGGGCTGTCTGCTGGGTAGACGTTTAGCTGTAGAGATATGTCACTATGCAAAAGCTGATAGGCCTGGGGCTATGAGTTGTCTCCGGGCTTACCTGTGAGGCTGGTGCTAAGATCACTGCTGACGGACATACGGCTTGGCAGGATACATCGACAGCCCGCTATTATTCTCTGATCACACTCTGGTCCCAGCTATTTGGAGGCCAACGCTCTTTAAAAAGCACTCTTGGTGCAAGGAGCTAGCTTCTGACTATCTGGAGCCCATGGGGACACAGCAGGTCGATCCAATCTCTGTGACACTGGCAGATCTCCTGCCCTCACAGTGGTAACGGGGCTGTTTGAATCCGCAGCAGGCACAGGGGAGATTGCCTCTTGTGTAGAAAATACACGGTTAGTCTGGATCTCTGTGTTTATGTAGCACCAGGGGACTATTGTTCTGTGAAAGCAGGCTGTTGTGCTGACATGACTTCCTTGTTATTTAGTTTGGTTAAATAACTCAACTCCCCTTTACCTTCTTCCTGCACAGCAGGCTGCAGACTGCACAGCATAAGCAGTTAAAGCAAAGCACTACGGCCTCATTATCACGCTGCTTTCTATTCAAGGACTCTACCTCTGTTCCCCTCGCCTGCTGCGTGCTGCCTTTATTGCTCCACCCTGCCTCATTAGCAGTGTCTCAGGCTTGCCCCATCTGGCTGTCACCCTAACCACTATCTTCTCTCTCCCGAGTCTCCCTGTTATTGACAGCCCCTGGGAAATCACGGGGTTTGCTCTAAGAGCCTCAGACTCCACTCGCAGTTGCGCTCCAAACCCTAGCAGCCACCACCATAAGCAGATGCTCAGACACAAGGAAGCACGGGCAGAGCATCACGAGAAGGGGTGGAACAGGGCACCCACAGCCAGCACTTGTGCTGGGGCACTAGCAAGAAACGACAATTTAGAGGCAAGTGCCAGCTCTTCTTAGGAATGTGCCTCTTGCTGGGATTAAAACTGCTGGACTAAAATGGTAGCTATACCTGAAGCATCTCAAGGAGACCATGGTGGGATCCTGCCTGCTGCTTGCGTCTAATTGGCACTGGCCTTGCCAGGTGCTGCTTCACCTCTGCTTTTCCTAACTCACTGGAGGGCGCCGAGGATGCAAGCTGGAGAGGATGCGGCAGGGTTCCTGCTGAGGTGGCAGTCTCCCATAATTGAGACAATTTAGCCAGCAGGACTGCATAAGGATGTGCAGCGCTGCCCCGTTGTCTCCTGTTTTATCCTCAGGGATGGGCTGGCTCTGCAGGAGGCAGAAGTCGACTGATTTGGAAGGGCTTTCATTGCTTTTCTCTGCCTTGCTAGATTGCACCAGGTGCTGCGCCTGCTTCTGTGTGCCTGTGGATATGTTTGCTTGCTTATTATACTCACACATGTAAACCTATGTATGCATATGCTTGTATGACAGATGTGATTCTCCCTTATATATATATATACACATAATATATATATATACGCACATATACTTTTATGCTGCACGGGTTAGGATATAAATCGCGGCTTTTTTTTTTTTCATAGCACTCTGTTGGCTTAGTGGAACGAAAAGGAAACAAGTTCCCTCCCCCCTAATTCACTTGGTAAAAAACCCTCTCCCTTTAGCTGTAGCACTGCTTTTCACCTCTGTCATGCTGTGATGGCAGCCCTGACTTGACCTCCCTGTCAGATAATTTTCATGGAGATCCGCATGCCCCCTTCTGCCCCTTTCACAGCTCTCACGGTGTTTTGTGCTTGGGGGTTACAGACCTTGTTCCTAGGCTCTGCAGAGCTGAACTAACCTACTGGCCCGCCAGTGCTGCAAAGCACGGTTGTGCCTCCCAGCTCCTCCTGTCCGTGGACGTGTGATATGTGCCCCCCTGCTTTGCATGGGCTTTGGTGCTTGTTGAACTAATTCAGCTCTGCACAACAAGAGAAAACATTTGGCAGCATTTTGAGGGGTGGGTGGTAAACCTCAGTTATGTTTTTGCAGGTGTAGCATGTTGAGCTGGCTCAGTGTGTGGTCCACTGAGTCCCGGAGTATAGGAAACACCAAAAACATGCAGCAGAGAGCAGGGTGAGCAATAAGAGCGGGGCTGAAGGGATGGCAGCAAGCTATGAGACGAGCTCTATTATCAAACAGTACCTCTCTGGGTACGCTCTCAGTAAACGTATTCCAGATTGCTGTTGGAGACAAGTTTCTGGGTAAGACAGACCTTTGGTCAGACCCAGTATGGCCATTTGTATGTTGCTATAAACTCAGTCTCCAGGAATGAGGAGCATAAATCTCTCCACCTACAGCAGGCAATCCCACTGCCACATCCTTTAGAGAAGATTGCTAGCTATCTACTCATATAGCTCAAGGGAGGTCCTTTTGTATTTTAATACATCTTCTAGCTATGGAATTGACATCTAAGGCACTTGGTCTCTCCAAGACTTTCTCAACGCAGGCTGAGATTTCCTGGAACGGAAGTCACCCATTTTTCTCTGTTGCTAAACTGTTCTTTCACATCATTTTGTTAGCTCCCCTTCTGCCTTCCACCTCAGGCAAAGCTTCCAGTACCTCATTACTAACTCTCTAGTTATTTCTTCACTACTGGCTGCCATATTTTTTCTTCTTTGCAATGGGCCACTGAGGAATCATCATTGTGTCTGCCTCCCTAGTGGGATGTTGCCCTACAGTGAGTTTGTTCTCTATTTAAAAAAAAAAAGAAAAGAAAGAAATAAAACCTCTGGTTCTGGGGAAGAAAAACACTCAAAACATTTCAGTGTCTGCTGTACCTTGCCAAACTTGGCACTGCTTTTTTTCTTTTTGTTTCTGCATGAGTGTGTTGTCTGGGAATGTGCATTTCAGCCATTGTGTGATCAGTTCAGTATTTTTTCAGCCAGGCTTGTAGGTTTTTTG